>NC_057807.1:613212898-613243056 GCF_018294505.1 Triticum aestivum | reverse complement strand
TTTGCTTTTAGTTTTACGAAAATTATAAACTTTCCACTTTTTTGTTTTTTTGTTTTCTTTCTAGCTTTATTTATTTTATTTTGTTTCTACTTACAACAAAATACTTATTGTTGTTTTTTTGTTTTGTTTTCTGCATTATTTATTTTCTTTTGATTTTTGCTTTATTTTTTAATTCTTTTTGCTTTTAGTTTTAGGAAAATTATAAACTTTCCACTTTTTTTGTTTCTACTTACAACAAAATACTTATTGTTGCTATTTTTAATTATTACGAGGGCCGAACCATAAGACATTAAAGCATTTCAAATAAACTCTGAAAAAGTTGAAACTTGGCATGGTATCATAAATTGACCCACACATAGCATGTGCATGTACAAAACGGACAATGGTATCATACTCGTCAGTTACAAAGTTGGCATGGTATCATCATAATAGTCGCGGGAGAAAGTCTTCACTTTTTCTTCGCTTGTGTCATTTGCTTATTGCGCCGTAACCATGGATAATCTTCATCGTTTATCAGGATGCTCGGGTCAGCCTTGAATTTAAAGGGTGGAATATCATGAAACTTTTCATAATCTTCAGACATGTCTGTCTTGTCCTCCACTCCCACAATGTCCCTTTTTCCTTAAAGAACTATGTGGTGCTTTGGCTCATCGTATGATGTATTCGCTTCCTTATCTTTTCTCTTTCTCGGTCTGGTAGACATGTCCTTCACATAGATAACCTGTGCCACATCATTGGCTAGGACGAACGGTTCGTCAGTGTACCCAAGATTTTTCAGATCCACTGTTGTCATTCCGTACTGTGGGTCTACCTGTACCCCGCCTCCTGACACATTGACCCATTTGCACTTAAACAAAGGGACCTTAAAATCATGTCCGTAGTCAAGTTCCCATATGTCCACTATGTAACCATAATATGTGTCATTTCCCCTCTTGGTTGTTGCATCAAAGCCGACACTGCTGTTTTGGTTGGTGCTCTTTTGATCTTGGTCAATCGTGTAAAATGTATTCCCATTTATCTCGTATCCTTTCCAAATCAATACAGTCAAAGATAGTCCCCTGGATAACAAGTACAGCTCATCACAAACAGTGTTGTCAACTCTGATACGTGCTTCCAACCAACTGCTGAAAGTCCTGATGTGTTCACATGTAATCCAGTCGTCGCACTGCTCCGGGTGTTTGAAGCGCAGACTGTTCTTGTGTTCATCGACATACGGGGTCACCAAGGTAGAGTTCTGTACAACTGTGTAGTGTGCTTGAGACCAATAATATCTGTCCCTGCATATTATTGAGTCCCTTCCAAGCGTGCCTTTTCCAGTCAGTCTCCCCTCATACCGCGATTTAGGGAGACCTATCTTCTTAAGGCCAGGAATGAAGTCAACACAAAACCCGATAACATCCTCTGCTTGATGGCCCATGGAGATGCTTCCTTCTGGCCTAGCGCGGTTACGGACATATTTCTTTAGGACTCCCATGAACCTCTCAAAGGGGTACATATTGTGTAGAAATACGGGGCCCAGAATGACAATCTCGTCAACTAGATGAACTAGGACGTGCGTCATGATATTGAAGAAGGATGGTGGGAACACCAGCTCGAAACTGACAAGACATTGCACCACATCACTCCTTAGCCTTGGTATGATTTCTGGATCGATCACCTTCTGAGATATTGCATTGAGGAATGCACATAGCTTCACAATGGCTAATCGGACGTTTTCCGGTAGAAGCCCCCTCAATGCAACCGGAAGCAGTTGCGTCATAATCACGTGGCAGTCATGAGACTTTAGGTTCTGAAACTTTTTCTCTGCCATATTTATTATTCCTTTTATATTCGACGAGAAGCCAGTCGGGACCTTCATACTAAGCAGACATTCAAAGAAGATTTCCTTCTCTTCTTTGGTAAGAGCATAGCTGGCAGGACCTTCATACTGCTTTGGAGGCATGCCGTCTTTTTCGTGCAAACGTTGCAGGTCCTCCCGTGCCTCAGCTGTATCTTTTGTCTTCCCATGTGCCTCACGTCGATCGAAGAGCGGAGCTCTAGGTCTTTCCAGTAGGGTAGGTCCCAAAATATAGATTTGTTCTTCCACATGGGTGCGTGTCCCACTGCGTCACTCGGAACAGCTAGTCCGCCGGGACCCTTTCCAAAGATTACGTGTAAATCATTGACCATAGCAAGTACGTGATCACCGGTACGCATGGCGGGCTTCTTCCGGTGATCTGCCTCGCCTTTGAAATGCTTGCCTTTCTTTCGACATTGATGGTTGGTCGGAAGAAATCGACGATGGCCCAGGTACACATTCTTCCTGCAGCTTGCCAGGTATATACTATCGGTGTCAAGTAAACAGTGCGTGCATGCGTGGTATCCCTTGTTTGTCTGTCCTGAAAGGTTACTGAGAGCGGGCCAATCGTTGATGGTCACGAACAGCAATGCCTTTAGGTTAAATTCCTCCTGTTTGTGCTCATCCCACGTACGTACACCATTTCCATTCCACAGCTCTAAAAGTTCTTCAACTAATGGCCTTAGGTACACATCAATGTTATTGCCGGGTTGCTTAGGGCCTTGGATGAGAACTGGCATCATAATGAACTTCCGCTTCATGCACATCCAAGGAGGAAGGTTATACATACATAGAGTGACGGGCCAGGTGCTGTGATTGCTGCTCTGCTCCCCGAAAGGATTAATGCCATCCGCGCTTAAAGCAAACCATACGTTCCTTGGCTCACTTGCAAACTCATCCCAGTACTTTCTCTCGATTTTTCTCCACTGCGACCCGTCAGCGGGTGCTCTCAACTTCCCGTCTTTCTTATGGTCCTCACTGTGCCATCGCATCAACTTGGCATGCTCTCCGTTTCTGAACATACGTTTCAACCGTGGTATTATAGGAGCATACCACATCACCTTCGCAGGAACCCTCTTCCTGGGGGGCTCGCCGTCAACATCACCAGGGTCATCTCTTCTGATCTTATACCGTAATGCACCGCATACCGGGCATGCGTTCAGATCCTTGTACGCACCGCGGTAGAGGATGCAGTCATTAGGGCATGCATGTATCTTCTGCACCTCCAATCCTAGAGGGCATACGACCTTCTTTGCTGCGTATGTACTGTCGGGCAATTCGTTATCCTTTGGAAGCTTCTTCTTCAATATTTTAAGTAGCTTCTCAAATCCTTTGTCAGGCACAGCATTCTCTGCCTTCCACTGCAGCAATTCCAGTACGGTACCCAGCTTTGTGTTGCCATCTTCGCAATTGGGGTACAACCCTTTTTTGTGGTCCTCTAGCATGCGATCGAACTTCAGCTTCTCCTTTTGACTTTCGCATTGCGTCCTTGCATCGACAATGACCCGGCGGAGATCATCATCATCGGGCACATCGTCTGGTTACTCTTGATCTTCAGCAGCTTCGCCCGTTGCAGCATCATCGTGCACATCGTCTGATTCCTCTTGATCTTCAGGAGCATCACCGTATTCAGGGGGCACATAGTTGTCATCGTACTCTTCTTCTTCGCCATCTTCCATCATAACCCCTATTTCTCCGTGCCTCGGCCAAACATTATAGTGTGGCATGAAACCCTTGTAAAGCAGGTGGGTGTGGAGGATTTTCCGGTCAGAGTAAGACTTCGTATTCCCACATACAGGGCATGGACAACACATAAAACCATTCTGCTTGTTTGCCTCAGCCACTTCGAGAAAATCATGCACGCCCTTAATGTACTCGGAGGTGTGTCTTGAACCGTACATCCATTGCCGGTTCATCTGCGTGCATTATATAATTAAGTGACCAAATTAATAGAAGTTCATCATCACATTAAAACCAAAGTACATACATAGTTCTCATCTAACAACATAAAGCTCTGCAGAACATCTAAATTAATTAAACCATACACTGTAACTATGTAAAACATTCAATGCGAAAACAAATGTGATCATAATCGCAACCAATGTAACAACTGATCCAACGGCATAATGATACCAAGCCTCGGTATGAATGGCATATTTTCTAATCTTTCTAATCTTCAAGCGCATTGCATCCATCTTGATCTTGTGATCATCGACGACATCCGCAACATGCAACTCCAATATCATCTTCTCCTCCTCAATTTTTCTAATTTTTTCCTTCAACAAATTGTTTTCTTCTTCAACTAAATTTAACCTCTCGACAATAGGGTCGGTTGGAATTTCCGGTTCAACAACCTCCTAGATAAATAAAATCTATGTCACGTTGGTCGGCATAATTGTCATAAACAATAAATGAACCAATAGTTATGAAAAGATAATATATACCACATCTGAATCATAGACAGGACGAGGGCCGATGGGGGCGGATACAAAAACCATCGCACTATATAAGATGCAATAATAAAAGTAAGAAAACTATACAAGTATCTATATAAACATACAAGTAAGAGTTTTTTTTTCCTTTCAGAAAGAAGATAAGAACAAGAGGCTCACCACGGTGGTGCCGGCGACGCGGGCGATCGACGGCGGTGAAGACGGGGACGGGACGTGACGGACCGCTAAACCTAGACAAATATTGAAAGCTTAAGTAGTGTGGCTCGGGCATTCCATCGAACACCTCGTGTGCATAGGAGGTCAGCTAGAGCAACACAAAGCTCTCTCCTCGCCGGCCACGAAAAACAGAGCAGTGAGAGTGCTCTGCTCGCGGGGTATATATAGGCAATTAATTGGTCCCGGTTCGTGGCATGAACCGGGACTAAAGGGAAGCCTTTGGTCCCGGTTCATTCCCCCAACCGGAACCAATGGTGGTGGGCCAGGAGCAAGGCACATTGGTCCCGGTTCGTCCCGCCAACCGGTACCAAAAGGTCCAGACCAACCGGGACCAATGGCCCACGTGGCCCGGCCGGCCCCCGGAGCTCAAGAACCGGGTCCAATGCCCCCATTGGTCCCGGTTCTGGATTGAACCGGGACTAATGGGCTGGACTGGCCTGGACCATTGCCCCCTTTTCTACTAGTGCTCCAATCACCTCCTTGAGCCCCAGCGCCTTCCACACGGCTGGTGACGCTTCTACATCATTGTATGGGTACGGTGGCTCGAAGTTGTGCCAGGCGTCGAAACCGTACACCGAGTCACACTCGTCCACGACCTTGGCCAGCACGGCACGCCTGTTCCCGTTGATGCGGATCATCTTGTTGCACCTGCGCTTGCCGTCCAGGCGCAGCCACCCCGTGGACAGCGCCACCACCAGCTTGGTATCCTTGTGGAAGCAGTTGTCGCAGAACGATTTGCCGCCGCCGTCTCCACCTCGTGCGAAGCTGTTCAGTGTTAGGATTGCTGGCGTGTCGGCCGACACCGGGGGCGAGCACCTGAATTGCGGGTAGCGGTGACCGTCTTTACATCAGACCGAGCCGTGATCCCTGTTGCAGTCGCCGGATTTGCCATGCAGGAAGCCACTGATGTGGCACCTGCCGCGACTGTGGCTGCTCTCTGTAGTAACGTTCGCTTTATTGCCCACGGACACGGAGACGCCATGGACACGGAGGTGTGACAGGAACAGCAAGAGAGCAAACATAGCTAGTAGCTTCTTCAAGTTAGCCATGTATGTGAGGTACTCACGTTGCTTGCAAATCTGCAATTTGTGCTTGTGCGTTTGGGAGGATATATTGGTTGATCCATGTTCTTTATATAGGGCACAAGCCCCAACGAACAACAACTGCTCATGCAACTGGGTATGCTAATTCAGTCTCGTTTCTTCGGTTTTGTAACCCAGAGATGGTTGATGTTCTGCAACCTTCGGGCTTGTAGCATTTGGGCGTGCAACATATATTTTTAAACAGCCGTCTCTTCTTTATTTTAGTGAGCGAACTTTTGGCATGGAGCTTCTATTAATATTCGAGGTGGAGACATGCGTGAACATCCGAGTGAATGACATTCACAGTGAAACAGTGTAAATAACTAGTTGAGACTATCTGTATCAAGAGTGATGTACGTTTCCTACTTGTATTATATCTATGGGATGGAAGCCGCCAATATTAAGGTCTAGCTTGGTAATATCAAAATAATATAAAGACATATTGAATTGTTACAAATGTAACTCACTTGTGATTAATCTTGTACCTAATTTTTCTTGTAATTTTCTATTTTGTGTTACTGAAAGCGCTTTGTAATTCCAGCAGCTACCTTCCACACCCTTTTCGATACCAGGTGTTTCTTTGGGAAGCACAAGAAGAATCGGTTTTTGTAAAACTCAGAAATCTCGGTGTTTTACCGTCCAAAGAATTCAAATGAATTTTGAATTCTAATATATTGGCTATAAATATAAGTATGTAACATGTAAATCATCAAATGTGATAGAGAATGCCCCAGTGGCAAATACCCTTTAGTTCCATGGTGTATACACACCTCATATAGAAAAAATAGTAATACTAAAAACTCACAAAAGTTTGGAAGTTTTTTTTACAATAAACTTGACTCACTTTTGCACTAATTCAGTCTCTTTCTTTGATTTTGTAACCAATGGATGGTTGGTGTTCTGCAACCTTCGGGCTTGTAACATCTGGTTGTGCAACAAATATTTTTAAGCAGCCGCCTTCTTTGTTCCAGTGAATGGAATTTTGGCAATGAGCATCCATTAATAGTCATTTGTGGACATCCGAGTGAATTTCGTAGTGCAACTAACTAACTAGTTTAGACTATCCGTATGAGTGACATACGTTTCCTAATATCATATATTATATATGGGACAGAATCCGCCAAGATTAAGGTGTAGCTCGCCAACATCAAAGTAATACACCATCTGATTAAATTATTACAAATGTAACTCACTAGAATTTACCTTTGTATCTAATTTCCTTGCAATTTGTTGTTTCGTGGTACTCAAAGCGCTTCGTAATTTCACTTGTTCCCTCCACATCGTTTAGGGTTCTTTTTTTTCTCAGTACCGGTGCTTCTTTCCAAGAGGCGCAAAAAGAACCGGTTCTTGGAACATCTCAGAAATCATCGAGTTTTACCACCCAAAGAATTCAAAGTTTTTGTCTATAAATAGTGAAATATATGTCTATGACCTGCATAACATCACATATGGTAGTGTGTGCGTGTATGCGTGTGTGTTTGTGTGTGTGTGTGTGTGTGTGTGTGTGCTCAGTCGTATATGCAAGGTGTTGTTGAACTACAAATTGATTTATTTGCCAATTTCATTTCATATTGCACCCAAACTGGGCAAATACATAAATCTGGAAAAATATTAAATACACGTAAATAATACATATAGCACCGAAACAAGGTAAATACATAAATAAAGGAAAATATCCTATACATATGAATGGTAAATATAGCACCGAAACAGGACAAATACATAAAGTTGAGAAAATATCAAATACAAGCGAGTGGTGGCTTATTTTAATTAGCAGCAACTCCACAACCGAGAGAACAACGCACACATCTACGCTTCTGCATGTCTGCGTGTACATAGGTTAATGCAAGGTCTTCATGGCATAGCTCACACATCAGACCATGTGATCTTGAACACTCCAATCGCCTCCTTGAGCCCCAGCGCCTTCCACACGGCTGGTGACGCGTCTACGTCGTTGTATGGGCACGGTGGCTCGAAGTTGTGCTCGGCGTCGCAGCCGTACACCGAGTCGCACTCGTCGACGACCTTGGCCAGCACAGCACGCCCGTACCCGTTGATGCGGATCATCTTGTTGCACCTGCGCTTGCCGTCCAGGCGCAGCCACCCCGTGGACAGCGCCACCACCAGCTCGGTGTCCTTGTGGAAGCGGTTGTCGCAGAACGATTTGCCGCCGCCGTCTCCACCTCGTGCGAAGCTGTTCAGAGTTAGGATCGCTGGCGTGCCGGCCGACACCGGGGGCGAGCACCTGAATTGCGGGTAGCGGTGACCGTCTTTACAGCAGACCGAGCCGTGATCCCTGTTGCAGTCGCCGGATTTGCCATGCAGGAAGCCACTGATGTGGCACCTGCCGCGACTGTGGCTGCTCTCTGTAGTAACGTTTGCGCTACTGCCCACGGACACGGAGACGCCATGGACACGGAGGTGTGACAGGAACATCAAGAGAGCAAACATAGCTAGTAGCTTCTTCAAGTTAGCCATGTATGTGAGGTACTCACGTTGCTTGCAAATCTGCAATTTGTGCTTGTGCGTTTGGGAGGATATATTGGTTGATCCATGTTCTTTATATAGGGCACAAGCCCCAACGAATAACAACTGCTTATGCAACTGGGTATGCAAATTCAGTCTCGTTTCTTCGGTTTTGTAACCCAGAGATGGTTGATGTTCTGCAACCTTCGGGCTTGTAGCATTTGGGCGTGCAACATATATTTTTAAACAGCCGTCTCTTCTTTATTTTAGTGAGCAAACTTTTGGCATGGAGCTTCTATTAATAGTCGAGGTGGAGACATGCGTGAACATCCGGGTGAATGACATTCACAGTGAAGTAGTGTAAATAACTAGTTGAGACTATCTGTATCTAGAGTGATGTACGTTTCCTACTTGTATTATATCTATGGGATGGAAGCCGCCAAGATTAAGGTCTAGCTTGGTAATATCAAAATAATATAAAGACATATTGACTTGTTACAAATGTAACTCACTTGTGATTAACCTTGTATCTAATTTTTCTTGTAATTTTCTATTTGGTGTTACTCAAAGCGCTTTGTAATTCCAGCAACTACCTTCCACGCCCTTTTCGATACCATGTGTTTTTTTGGGAAGCACCAGAAGAATCGGTTTTTGTAAAAACTCAGAAATCTCGGTATTTTACCGTCCAAAGAATTCAAATGTATTTTGAATTCTAGTTTATTGGGTATAAATATAAGTATGTAACCTGTAAATCATCAAATCTGATAGAGCATGCCCAATGGCAAATACCCTTTAGTTCCATGGTGTATACACACCTCAGATAGAAAAAATAGTAATACTAAAAACTCACAAAAGTTTGGAAGTTTTTTTTACAATAAACTTGACTCACTTTTGCACTAATTCAGTCTCTTTCTTCGATTTTGTAACCAACGGATGGTTGGTGTTATGCAACCTTCAGGCTTGAAACATCTGGGTGTGCAACAAATATTTTTAAGCAGCCGCCTTCTTTGTTTCAGTGAATGGAATTTTGGCAATGAGCATCCATTAATAGTCATTTGTGGACATCCGAGTGAATTTCGTAGTGCAACTAACTAACTAGTTTAGACTATCCGTATGAGTGACATACGTTTCCTAATATCATATACTATATATGGGACGGAATCCGCCAAGATTAAGGTGTAGCTCGGCAACATCAAAGTAATACACCATCTGATTAAATTATTACAAATGTAACTCACTAGAATTTACCTTTATCTAATTCCCTTGCAATTTGTTGTTTCGTGGTACTCAAAGCGCTTCGTAATTTCACTAGTTCCCTCCATATCGTTTAGGGTTCTTTTTTTCTCAGTAGTGGTTCTTCTTTCCAAGAGGCACGAAAAGAACCGGTTCTTGGAACATCTCAGAAATCATCGAGTTTTACCACCCGAAGAATTCAAAGTTTTTTTCTATAAATAGTGAAATATATGTCTATGACCTGCATAACATCACATATGGTAGTGTGTGCGTGTATGCATGTGTGTTTGTTCGTGTGTGTGTGTGTGTGTGTGTGTGTGCGTGTGTGTGTGTGTGTTTGTGTGTGTGTGTGTGCTCAGTCATATATGCAAGGTGTTGTTGAACTACAAATTGATGTATTTGCCAATTTCATTTCATACTGCACCCAAACTGGGCAAATACATAAATCTGGAAAAATATTAAATACACGTAAATAATACATATAACACCAAAACAAGGTAAATACATAAATAAAGGAAATATTCTATACATATGAATGGTAAATATAGCACCAAAACAGGACAAATACATAAAGTTGAGAAAATATCAAATACAAGCGAGTGGTGGCTTATTTTAATTAGCAACAACTCCACCACCGAGAGAACAACGCACACATCTACGCTTCTGCATGTCTGCGTGTACATAGCTTAATGCAAGGTCTTCATGGCATAGCGCACACATCAAACCATGTGATCTTGAACACTCCAATCGCCTCCTTGAGCCCCAGCGCCTTCACACGGCTGGTGACGCGTCTACGTCGTTGTATGGGCACGGTGGCTCGAAGTTGTGCTCGGCGTCGCAGCCGTACACCGAGTCGCACTCGTCGACGACCTTGGCCAGCACAGCACGCCCGTTCCCGTTGATGCGGATCATCTTGTTGCACCTGCGCTTGCCGTCCAGGCGCAGCCACCCCGTGGACAGCGCCACCACCAGCTCGGTGTCCTTGTGGAAGCGGTTGTCGCAGAACGATTTGCCGCCGCCGTCTCCACCTCGTGCGAAGCTGTTCAGAGTTAGGATCGCTGGCGTGTCGGCCGACACCGGGGGCGAGCACCTGAATTGCGGGTAGCGGTGACCGTCTTTACAGCAGACCGAGTCGTGATCCCTGTTGCAGTCGCCGGATTTGCCATGGAGGAAGCCACTGATGTGGCACCTGCCGCGACTGTGGCTGCTCTCTGTAGTAACGTTCGCGCTACTGCCCACGGACACGGAGACGCCATGGACACGGACGTGTGACAGGAACATCAAGAGAGCAAACATAGCTAGTAGCTTCTTCAAGTTAGCCATGTATGTGAGGTACTCACGTTGCTTGCAAATCTGCAATTTGTGCTTGTGCGTTTGTGAGGATATATTGGTTGATCCATGTTCTATATATAGGGCACAAGCCCCAACGAACAACAACTGCTCATGCAACTGGGTATGCTAATTCAGTCTCGTTTCTTCGGTTTTGTAACCCAGAGATGGTTGATGTTCTGCAACCTTCGGGCTTGTAGCATTTGGGCGTGCAACATATATTTTTAAACAGCCGTCTCTTCTTTATTTTAGTGAGCAAACTTTTGGCATGGAGCTTCTATTAATAGTCGAGGTGGAGACATGCGTGAACATCCGAGTGAATGACATTCACAGTGAAGTAGTGTAAATAACTAGTTGAGACTATCTGTATCAAGAGTGATGTACGTTTCCTACTTGTATTATATCTATGGGATGGAAGCCGCCAATATTAAGGTCTAGCTTGGTAATATCAAAATAATATAAAGACATATTGAATTGTTACAAATGTAACTCACTTGTGATTAATCTTGTATCTAATTTTTCTTGTAATTTTCTATTTGGTGTTACACAAAGCGCTTTGTAATTCCAGCAGCTACCTTCCACGCCCTTTTCGATACCAGGTGTTTTTTTGGGAAGCACCAGAAGAATCGGTTTTTGTAAAAACTCAGAAATCTCGGTATTTTACCGTCCAAAGAACTCAAATGTATTTTGAATTCTAGTTTATTGTGTATAAATATAAGTATGTAACCTGTAAATCATCAAATCTGGTAGAGCATGCCCAATGGAAAATACCCTTTAGTTCCATGGTGTATACACACCTCATATAGAAAAAATAGTAATACTAAAAACTCACAAAAGTTTGGAAGTTTTTTTTACAATAAACTTGACTCACTTTTGCACTAATTCAGTCTCTTTCTTCGATTTTGTAACCAACAGATGGTTGGTGTTATGAAACCTTCGGGCTTGAAACATCTGGGTGTGCAACAAATATTTTTAAGCAGCCGCCTTCTTTGTTGCAGTGAATGGAATTTTGGCAATGAGCATCAATTAATAGTCATTTGTGGACATCCGAGTGAATTTCGTAGTGCAACTAACTAACTAGTTTAGACTATCCGTATGAGTGAGATACGTTCCTAATATCATATATTATATATGGGACGGAATCTGCCAAGATTAAGGTGTAGCTCAGCAACATCAAAGTAATACACCATCTGATTAAATTATTACAAATGTAACTCACTAGAATTTACCTTTATCTAATTCCCTTGCAATTTGTTGTTTCGTGGTACTCAAAGCGCTTCGTAATTTCACTAGTTCCCTCCATATCGTTTAGGGTTCTTTTTTTTCTCAGTACCGGTGCTTCTTTCCAAGAGGCGCGAAAAGAACCGGTTCTTGGAACATCTCAGAAATCATCGAGTTTTACCACCCGAAGAATTCAAAGTTTTTGTCTATAAATAGTGAAATATATGTCTATGACCTGCATAACATCACGTATGGTAGTGTGTGCGTGTATGCATGTGTGTTTGTTCGTGTGTGTGTGTGTGTGTGCGTGTGTGTGTGTGTGTGCTCAGTCATATATGCAAGGTGTTGTTGAACTACAAATTGATGTATTTGCCAATTTCATTTCATATTGCACCCAAACTGGGCAAATACATAAATCTGGAAAAATATTAAATAGACGTAAATAATACATATAACACCAAAACAAGGTAAATACATAAATAAAGGAAAATATTCTATACATGTGAATGGTAAATATAGCACCGAAACAGGACAAATACATAAAGTTGAGAAAATATCAAATACAAGCGAGTGGTGGCTTATTTTAATTAGCAGCAACTCCACCACCGAGAGAACAACGCACACATCTACGCTTCTGCATGTCTGCGTGTACATAGCTTAATGCAAGATCTTCATGGCATAGCTCACACATCAGACGATGTGATCTTGAACACTCCAATCGCCTCCTTGAGCCCCAGCGCCTTCCACACGGCTGGTGACGCGTCTACGTCGTTGTATGGGCACGGTGGCTCGAAGTTGTGCTCGGCGTCGCAGCCGTACACCGAGTCGCACTCGTCGACGACCTTGGCCAGCACAGCACGCCCGTTCCCGTTTATGCGGATCATCTTGTTGCACCAGCTCGGTGTCCTTGTGGAAGCGGTTGTCGCAGAACGATTTGCCGCCGCCGTCTCCACCACTTGCGAAGCTGTTCAAAGTTAGGATCGCTGGCGTGTCGGCCGACACCGGGGGCGAGCACCTGAATTGCGGGTAGCGGCGACCGTCTTTACAGCAGACCGAGCCGTGATCCCTGTTGCAGTCGCCGGATTTACCATGCAGGAAGCCACTGATATGGCACCTGCCGCGACTGTGGCTGCTCTCTGTAGTAACGTTCGCGCTACTACCCACGGACACGGAGACGCCATGGACACGGAGGTGTGACAGGAACAACAAGAGAGCAAACATAGCTAGTAGCTTCTTCAAGTTAGCCATGTATGTGAGGTACTCACGTTGCTTGCAAATCTGCAATTTGTGCATGTGCGTTTGTGAGGATATATTGGTTGATCCATGTTCTTTATATAGGGCACAAGCCCCAACGAACAACAACTGCTCATGCAACTGGGTATGCTAATTCAGTCTCGTTTCTTCGGTTTTGTAACCCAGAGATGGTTGATGTTCTGCAACCTTCGGGCTTGTAGCATTTGGGCGTGCAACATATATTTTTAAACAGCCGTCTCTTCTTTATTTTAGTGAGCGAACTTTTGGCATGGAGCTTCTATTAATAGTCGAGGTGGAGACATGCGTGAACATCCGAGTGAATGACATTCACAGTGAAGTAGTGTAAATAACTAGTTGAGACTATCTGTATCAAGAGTGATGTACGTTTCCTACTTGTATTATATCTATGGGATGGAAGCCGCCAAGATTAAGGTCTAGCTTGGTAATATCAAAATAATATAAAGACATATTGACTTGTTACAAATGTAACTCACTTGTGATTAACCTTGTATCTAATTTTTCTTGTAATTTTCTATTTGGTGTTACTCAAAGCGCTTTGTAATTCCAGCAACTACCTTCCACGCCCTTTTCGATACCATGTGTTTTTTTGGGAAGCACCAGAAGAATCGGTTTTTGTAAAAACTCAGAAATCTCGGTATTTTACCGTCCAAAGAACTCAAATGTACTTTGAATTCTAGTTTATTGGGTATAAATATAAGTATGTAACCTGTAAATCATCAAATCTGAGAGAGCATGCCCAATGGCAAATACCCTTTAGTTCCATGGTGTATACACACCTGATATAGAAAAAATAGTAATACTAAAAACTCACAAAAGTTTGGAAGTTTTTTTTACAATAAACTTGACTCACTTTTGCACTAATTCAGTCTCTTTCTTCGATTTTGTAACCAACGGATGGTTGGTGTTATGCAACCTTCGGGCTTGAAACATCTGGGTGTGCAACAAATATTTTTAAGCAGCCGCCTTCTTTGTTCCAGTGAATGGAATTCTGGCAATGAGCATCCATTAATAGTCAATTGTGGACATCCGAGTGAATTTCGTAGTGCAACTAACTAACTAGTTTAGACTATCCGTATGAGTGACATACGTTTCCTAATATCATATACTATATATCGGACGGAATCCGCCAAGATTAAGGTGTAGCTCGGCAACATCAAAGTAATACACCATCTGATTAAATTATTACAAATGTAACTCACTAGAATTTACCTTTATCTAATTCCCTTGCAATTTGTTGTTTCGTGGTACTCAAAGCGCTTCGTAATTTCACTAGTTCCCTCCATATCGTTTAGGGTTCTTTTTTTCTCAGTAGCGGTTCTTCTTTCCAAGAGGCGCGAAAAGAACCGGTTCTTGGAACATCTCAGAAACCATCGAGTTTTACCACCCGAAGAATTCAAAGTTTTTGTCTATAAATAGTGAAATATATGTCTATGACCTGCATAACATCACATATGGTAGTGTGTGCGTGTATGCATGTGTGTTTGTTCGTGTGTGTGTGTGTGTGTGTGCGTGTGTGTGTGTGTGTGTGTGTGTTTGTGTGTGTGTATGTGTGCTCAGTCATATATGCAAGGTGTTGTTGAACTACAAATTGATGTATTTGCCAATTTCATTTCATATTGCACCCAAACTGGGCAAATACATAAATCTGGAAAAATATTAAATACACGTAAATAATACATATAACACCAAAAAAGGGTAAATACATAGATAAAGGAAAATATTCTATACATGTGAATGGTAAATATAGCACCAAAACAGGACAAATACATAAAGTTGAGAAAATATCAAATACAAGCGAGTGGTGGCTTATTTTAATTAGCAACAACTCCAGCACCGAGAGAACAACGCAGACATCTACGCTTCTGCATGTCTGCGTGTACATAGCTTAATGCAAGGTCTTCATGGCATAGCTCACACATCAAACCATGTGATCTTGAACACTCCAATCGCCTCCTTGAGCCCCGGCGCCTTCCACACGGCTGGTGACGCGTCTACGTCGTTGTATGGGCACGGTGGCTCGAAGTTGTGCTCGGCGTCGCAGCCGTACACCGAGTCGCACTCGTCGACGACCTTGGCCAGCACAGCACGCCCGTTCCCGTTGATGCGGATCATCTTGTTGCACCTGCGCTTGCCGTCCAGGCGCAGCCACCCCGTGGACAGCGCCACCACCAGCTCGGTGTCCTTGTGGAAGCGGTTGTCGGAGAACGATTTGCCGCCGCCGTCTCCACCTCGTTCAAAGCTGTTCACAGTTAGGATCGCTGGCGTGTCGGCCGACACCGGGGGCGAGCACCTGAATTGCGGGTAGCGGTGACCATCTTTACAGCAGACCGAGTCGTGATCCCTGTTGCAGTCGCCGGATTTGCCATGCAGGAAGCCACTGATGTGGCACCTGCCGCGACTGTGGCTGCTCTCTGTAGTAACGTTCGCGCTACTGCCCACAGACACGGAGACGCCATGGACACGGACGTGTGACAGGAACAGCAAGAGAGCAAACATAGCTAGTAGCTTCTTCAAGTTAGCCATGTATGTGAGGTACTCACGTTGCTTGCAAATCTGCAATTTGTGCTTGTGCGTTTGTGAGGATATATTGGTTGATCCATGTTCTTTATATAGGGCACAAGCCCCAACGAACAACAACTGCTCATGCAACTGGGTATGCTAATTCAGTCTCGTTTCTTCGGTTTTGTAACCCAGAGATGGTTGATGTTCTGCAACCTTCGGGCTTGTAGCATTTGGGCGTGCAACATATATTTTTAAACAGCCGTCTCTTCTTTATTTTAGTGAGCGAACTTTTGGCATGGATCTTCTATTAATAGTCGAGGTGGAGACATGCGTGAACATCCGAGTGAATGACATTCACAGTGAAGTAGTGTAAATAACTAGTTGAGACTATCTGTATCAAGAGTGATGTACGTTTCCTACTTGTATTATATCTATGGGATGGAAGCCGCCAATATTAAGGTCTAGCTTGGTAATATCAAAATAATATAAAGACATATTGAATTGTTACAAATGTAACTCACTTGTGATTAATCTTGTATCTAATTTTTCTTGTAATTTTCTATTTGGTGTTACACAAAGCGCTTTGTAATTCCAGCAGCTACCTTCCACGCCCTTTTCGATACCAGGTGTTTTTTTGGGAAGCACCAGAAGAATCGGTTTTTGTAAAAACTGAGAAAACTCGGTATTTTACCGTCCAAAGAATTCAAATGTATTTTGAATTCTAGTTTATTGGGTATAAATATAAGTATGTAACCTGTAAATCATCAAATCTGGTAGAGCATGCCCAATGGCAAATACCCTTTAGTTCCATGGTGTATACACACCTCATATAGAAAAAATAGTAATACTAAAAACTCACAAAAGTTTGGAAGTTTTTTTTACAATAAACTTGACTCACTTTTGCACTAATTCAGTCTCTTTCTTCGATTTTGTAACCAACAGATGGTTGGTGTTATGCAACCTTCGGGCTTGAAACATCTGGGTGTGCAACAAATATTTTTAAGCAGCCGCCTTCTTTGTTGCAGTGAATGGAATTTTGGCAATGAGCATCAATTAGTAGTCATTTGTGGACATCCGAGTGAATTTCGTACTGCAACTAACTAACTAGTTTAGACTATCCGTATGAGTGAGATACGTTCCTAATATCATATATTATATATGGGACGGAATCCGCCAAGATTAAGGTGTAGCTCAGCAACATCAAAGTAATACACCATCTGATTAAATTATTACAAATGTAACTCACTAGAATTTACCTTTATCTAATTCCCTTGCAATTTGTTGTTTCGTGGTACTCAAAGCGCTTCGTAATTTCACTAGTTCCCTCCATATCGTTTAGGGTTCTTTTTTTTCTCAGTACCGGTGCTTCTTTCCAAGAGGCGCGAAAAGAACCGGTTCTTGGAACATCTCAGAAATCATCGAGTTTTACCACCCGAAGAATTCAAAGTTTTTGTCTATAAATAGTGAAATATATGTCTATGACCTGCATAACATCACATATGGTAGTGTGTGCGTGTATGCATGTGTGTTTGTTCGTGTGTGTGTGTGTGTGTGTGTGTGTGTGTGTGCTCAGTCATATATGCAAGGTGTTGTTGAACTACAAATTGATGTATTTGCCAATTTCATTTCATATTGCACCCAAACTGGGCAAATACATAAATCTGGAAAAATATTAAATAGACGTAAATAATACATATAACACCAAAACAAGGTAAATACATAAATAAAGGAAAATATTCTATACATGTGAATGGTAAATATAGCACCGAAACAGGACAAATACATAAAGTTGAGAAAATATCAAATACAAGCGAGTGGTGGATTATTTTAATTAGCAGCAACTCCACCACCGAGAGAACAACGCACACATCTACGCTTCTGCATGTCTGCGTGTACATAGCTTAATGCAAGATCTTCATGGCATAGCTCACACATCAGACCATGTGATCTTGAACACTCCAATCGCCTCCTTGAGCCCCAGCGCCTTCCACACGGCTGGTGACGCGTCTACGTCGTTGTATGGGCACGGTGGCTCTAAGTTGTGCTCGGCGTCGCAGCCGTACACCGAGTCGCACTCGTCGACGACCTTGGCCAGCACAGCACGCCCGTTCCCGTTTATGCGGATCATCTTGTTGCACCTGCGCTTGCCGTCCAGGCGTAGCCACCCCGTGGACAGCGCCACCACCAGCTCGGTGTCCTTGTGGAAGCGGTTGTCGCAGAACGATTTGCCGCCGCCATCTCCACCTCGTGCGAAGCTGTTCAGAGTTAGGATCGCTGGCGTGTCGGCCGACACCGGGGGCGAGCACCTGAATTGCGGGTAGCGGTGACCGTCTTTACAGCAGACCGAGCCGTGATCCCTGTTGCAGTCGCCGGATTTACCATGCAGGAAGCCACTGATATGGCACCTGCCGCGACTGTGGCTGCTCTCTGTAGTGACGTTCGCGCTACTACCCACGGACACGGAGACGCCATGGACACGGAGGTGTGACAGGAACATCAAGAGAGCAAACATAGCTAGTAGCTTCTTCAAGTTAGCCATGTATGTGAGGTACTCACGTTGCTTGCAAATCTGCAATTTGTGCTTGTGCATTTGTGAGGATATATTGGTTGATCCATGTTCTTTATATAGGGCACAAGCCCCAACGAACAACAACTGCTCATGCAACTGGGTATGCTAATTCAGTCTCGTTTCTTCGGTTTTGTAACCCAGAGATGGTTGATGTTCTGCAACCTTCGGGCTTGTAGCATTTGGGCGTGCAACATATATTTTTAAACAGCCGTCTCTTCTTTATTTTAGTGAGCGAACTTTTGGCATGGAGCTTCTATTAATAGTCGAGGTGGAGACATGCGTGAACATCCGAGTGAATGACATTCACAGTGAAGTAGTGTAAATAACTAGTTGAGACTATCTGTATCAAGAGTGATGTACGTTTCCTACTTGTATTATATCTATGGGATGGAAGCCGCCAAGATTAAGGTCTAGCTTGGTAATATCAAAATAATATAAAGACATATTGACTTGTTACAAATGTAACTCACTTGTGATTAACCTTGTATCTAATTTTTCTTGTAATTTTCTATTTGGTGTTACACAAAGCGCTTTGTAATTCCAGCAGCTACCTTCCACGCCCTTTTCGATATCAGGTGTTTTTTTGGGAAGCACCAGAAGAATCGGTTTTTGTAAAAACTCAGAAATCTCGGTATTTTACCGTCCAAAGAATTCAAATGTATTTTGAATTCTAGTTTATTGGGTATAAATATAAGTATGTAACCTGTAAATCATCAAATCTGGTAGAGCATGCCCAATGGCAAATACCCTTTAGTTCCATGGTGTATACACACCTCATATAGAAAAAATAGTAATACTAAAAACTCACAAAAGTTTGGAAGTTTTTTTTACAATAAACTTGACTCACTTTTGCACTAATTCAGTCTCTTTCTTCGATTTTGTAACCAACAGATGGTTGGTGTTATGCAACCTTCGGGCTTGAAACATCTGGGTGTGCAACAAATATTTTTAAGCAGCCGCCTTCTTTGTTGCAGTGAATGGAATTTTGGCAATGAGCATCAATTAATAGTCATTTGTGGACATCCGAGTGAATTTCGTAGTGCAACTAACTAACTAGTTTAGACTATCCGTATGAGTGAGATACGTTCCTAATATCATATATTATATATGGGACGGAATCCGCCAAGATTAAGGTGTAGCTCAGCAACATCAAAGTAATACACCATCTGATTAAATTATTACAAATGTAACTCACTAGAATTTACCTTTATCTAATTCCCTTGCAATTTGTTGTTTCGTGGTACTCAAAGCGCTTCGTAATTTCACTAGTTCCCTCCATATCGTTTAGGGTTCTTTTTTTTCTCAGTACCGGTGCTTCTTTCCAAGAGGCGCGAAAAGAACCGGTTCTTGGAACATCTCAGAAATCATCGAGTTTTACCACCCGAAGAATTCAAAGTTTTTGTCTATAAATAGTGAAATATATGTCTATGACCTGCATAACATCACGTATGGTAGTGTGTGCGTGTATGCATGTGTGTTTGTTCGTGTGTGTGTGTGTGTGTGCGTGTGTGTGTGTGTGTGTGTGCTCAGTCATATATGCAAGGTGTTGTTGAACTACAAATTGATGTATTTGCCAATTTCATTTCATATTGCACCCAAACTGGGCAAATACATAAATCTGGAAAAATATTAAATAGACGTAAATAATACATATAACACCAAAACAAGGTAAATACATAAATAAAGGAAAATATTCTATACATGTGAATGGTAAATATAGCACCGAAACAGGACAAATACATAAAGTTGAGAAAATATCAAATACAAGCGAGTGGTGGCTTATTTTAATTAGCAGCAACTCCACCACCGAGAGAACAACGCACACATCTACGCTTCTGCATGTCTGCGTGTACATAGCTTAATGCAAGATCTTCATGGCATAGCTCACACATCAGACCATGTGATCTTGAACACTCCAATCGCCTCCTTGAGCCCCAGCGCCTTCCACACGGCTGGTGACGCGTCTACGTCATTGTATGGGCACGGTGGCTCGAAGTTGTGCTCGGCGTCGCAGCCGTACACCGAGTCGCACTCGTCGACGACCTTGGCCAGCACAGCACGCCCGTTCCCGTTTATGCGGATCATCTTGTTGCACCTGCGCTTGCCGTCCAGGCGTAGCCACCCCGTGGACAGCGCCACCACCAGCTCGGTGTCCTTGTGGAAGCGGTTGTCGCAGAACGATTTGCCGCCGCCGTCTCCACCTCGTGCGAAGCTGTTCAGAGTTAGGATCGCTGGCGTGTCGGCCGACACCGGGGGCGAGCACCTGAATTGCGGGTAGCGGTGACCGTCTTTATAGCAGACCGAGCCGTGATCCCTGTTGCAGTCGCCGGATTTACCATGCAGGAAGCCACTGATATGGCACCTGCCGCGACTGTGGCTGCTCTCTGTAGTAACGTTCGCGCTACTACCCACGGACACGGAGACGCCATGGACACGGAGGTGTGACAGGAACATCAAGAGAGCAAACATAGCTAGTAGCTTCTTCAAGTTAGCCATGTATGTGAGGTACTCACGTTGCTTGCAAATCTGCAATTTGTGCTTGTGCGTTTGTGAGGATATATTGGTTGATCCATGTTCTTTATATAGGGCACAAGCCCCAACGAACAACAACTGCTCATGCAACTGGGTATGCTAATTCAGTCTCGTTTCTTCGGTTTTGTAACCCAGAGATGGTTGATGTTCTGCAACCTTCGGGCTTGTAGCATTTGGGCGTGCAACATATATTTTTAAACAGCCGTCTCTTCTTTATTTTAGTGAGCGAACTTTTGGCATGGAGCTTCTATTAATAGTCGAGGTGGAGACATGCGTGAACATCCGAGTGAATGACATTCACAGTGAAGTAGTGTAAATAACTAGTTGAGACTATCTGTATCAAGAGTGATGTATGTTTCCTACTTGTATTATATCTATGGGATGGAAGCCGCCAATATTAAGGTCTAGCTTGGTAATATCAAAATAATATAAAGACATATTGAATTGTTACAAATGTAACTCACTTGTGATTAACCTTGTATCTAATTTTTCTTGTAATTTTCTATTTGGTGTTACACAAAGCGCTTTGTAATTCCAGCAGCTACCTTCCACGCCCTTTTCGATATCAAGTGTTTTTTTGGGAAGCACCAGAAGAATCGGTTTTTGTAAAAACTCAGAAATCTCGGTATTTTACCGTCCAAAGAATTCAAATGTATTTTGAATTCTAGTTTATTGGGTATAAATATAAGTATGTAACCTGTAAATCATCAAATCTGGTAGAGCATGCCCAATGGCAAATACCCTTTAGTTCCATGGTGTATACACACCTCATATAGAAAAAATAGTAATACTAAAAACTCACAAAAGTTTGGAAGTTTTTTTTACAATAAACTTGACTCACTTTTGCACTAATTCAGTCTCTTTCTTCGATTTTGTAACCAACAGATGGTTGGTGTTATGCAACCTTCGGGCTTGAAACATCTGGGTGTGCAACAAATATTTTTAAGCAGCCGCCTTCTTTGTTGCAGTGAATGGAATTTTGGCAATGAGCATCAATTAATAGTCATTTGTGGACATCCGAGTGAATTTCGTAGTGCAACTAACTAACTAGTTTAGACTATCCGTATGAGTGAGATACGTTCCTAATATCATATATTATATATGGGACGGAATCCGCCAAGATTAAGGTGTAGCTCAGCAACATCAAAGTAATACACCATCTGATTAAATTATTACAAATGTAACTCACTAGAATTTACCTTTATCTAATTCCCTTGCAATTTGTTGTTTCGTGGTACTCAAAGCGCTTCGTAATTTCACTAGTTCCCTCCATATCGTTTAGGGTTCTTTTTTTTCTCAGTACCGGTGCTTCTTTCCAAGAGGCGCGAAAAGAACCGGTTCTTGGAACATCTCAGAAATCATCGAGTTTTACCACCCGAAGAATTCAAAGTTTTTGTCTATAAATAGTGAAATATATGTCTATGACCTGCATAACATCACGTATGGTAGTGTGTGCGTGTATGCATGTGTGTTTGTTCGTGTGTGTGTGTGTGTGTGCGTGTGTGTGTGTGTGTGTGTGCTCAGTCATATATGCAAGGTGTTGTTGAACTACAAATTGATGTATTTGCCAATTTCATTTCATATTGCACCCAAACTGGGCAAATACATAAATCTGGAAAAATATTAAATAGACGTAAATAATACATATAACACCAAAACAAGGTAAATACATAAATAAAGGAAAATATTCTATACATGTGAATGGTAAATATAGCACCGAAACAGGACAAATACATAAAGTTGAGAAAATATCAAATACAAGCGAGTGGTGGCTTATTTTAATTAGCAGCAACTCCACCACCGAGAGAACAACGCACACATCTACGCTTCTGCATGTCTGCGTGTACATAGCTTAATGCAAGATCTTCATGGCATAGCTCACACATCAGACCATGTGATCTTGAACACTCCAATCGCCTCCTTGAGCCCCAGCGCCTTCCACACGGCTGGTGACGCGTCTACGTCATTGTATGGGCACGGTGGCTCGAAGTTGTGCTCGGCGTCGCAGCCGTACACCGAGTCGCACTCGTCGACGACCTTGGCCAGCACAGCACGCCCGTTCCCGTTTATGCGGATCATCTTGTTGCACCTGCGCTTGCCGTCCAGGCGTAGCCACCCCGTGGACAGCGCCACCACCAGCTCGGTGTCCTTGTGGAAGCGGTTGTCGCAGAACGATTTGCCGCCGCCGTCTCCACCTCGTGCGAAGCTGTTCAGAGTTAGGATCGCTGGCGTGTCGGCCGACACCGGGGGCGAGCACCTGAATTGCGGGTAGCGGTGACCGTCTTTATAGCAGACCGAGCCGTGATCCCTGTTGCAGTCGCCGGATTTACCATGCAGGAAGCCACTGATATGGCACCTGCCGCGACTGTGGCTGCTCTCTGTAGTAACGTTCGCGCTACTACCCACGGACACGGAGACGCCATGGACACGGAGGTGTGACAGGAACATCAAGAGAGCAAACATAGCTAGTAGCTTCTTCAAGTTAGCCATGTATGTGAGGTACTCACGTTGCTTGCAAATCTGCAATTTGTGCTTGTGCGTTTGTGAGGATATATTGGTTGATCCATGTTCTTTATATAGGGCACAAGCCCCAACGAACAACAACTGCTCATGCAACTGGGTATGCTAATTCAGTCTCGTTTCTTCGGTTTTGTAACCCAGAGATGGTTGATGTTCTGCAACCTTCGGGCTTGTAGCATTTGGGCGTGCAACATATATTTTTAAACAGCCATCTCTTCTTTATTTTAGTGAGCGAACTTTTGGCATGGAGCTTCTATTAATAGTCGAGGTGGAGACATGCGTGAACATCCGAGTGAATGACATTCACAGTGAAGTAGTGTAAATAACTAGTTGAGACTATCTGTATCAAGAGTGATGTATGTTTCCTACTTGTATTATATCTATGGGATGGAAGCCGCCAATATTAAGGTCTAGCTTGGTAATATCAAAATAATATAAAGACATATTGAATTGTTACAAATGTAACTCACTTGTGATTAACCTTGTATCTAATTTTTCTTGTAATTTTCTATTTGGTGTTACACAAAGCGCTTTGTAATTCCAGCAGCTACCTTCCACGCCCTTTTCGATATCAGGTGTTTTTTTGGGAAGCACCAGAAGAATCGGTTTTTGTAAAAACTCAGAAATCTCGGTATTTTACCGTCCAAAGAATTCAAATGTATTTTGAATTCTAGTTTATTGGGTATAAATATAAGTATGTAACCTGTAAATCATCAAATCTGGTAGAGCATGCCCAATGGCAAATACCCTTTAGTTCCATGGTGTATACACACCTCA
Source organism: Triticum aestivum (assembly GCF_018294505.1). Taxonomy (NCBI): domain Eukaryota; kingdom Viridiplantae; phylum Streptophyta; class Magnoliopsida; order Poales; family Poaceae; genus Triticum; species Triticum aestivum. The sequence goes on along the minus strand of NC_057807.1, from coordinate 613,219,044 downwards.
TATAGAAAAAATAGTAATACTAAAAACTCACAAAAGTTTGGAAGTTTTTTTTACAATAAACTTGACTCACTTTTGCACTAATTCAGTCTCTTTCGTCGATTTTGTAACCAACAGATGGTTGGTGTTATGCAACCTTCGGGCTTGAAACATCTGGGTGTGCAACAAATATTTTTAAGCAGCCGCCTTCTTTGTTGCAGTGAATGGAATTTTGGCAATGAGCATCAATTAATAGTCATTTGTGGACATCCGAGTGAATTTCGTAGTGCAACTAACTAACTAGTTTAGACTATCCGTATGAGTGAGATACGTTCCTAATATCATATATTATATATGGGACGGAATCCGCCAAGATTAAGGTGTAGCTCAGCAACATCAAAGTAATACACCATCTGATTAAATTATTACAAATGTAACTCACTAGAATTTACCTTTATCTAATTCCTTGCAATTTGTTGTTTCGTGGTACTCAAAGCGCTTCGTAATTTCACTAGTTCCCTCCATATCGTTTAGGGTTCTTTTTTTTCTCAGTACCGGTGCTTCTTTCCAAGAGGCGCGAAAAGAACCGGTTCTTGGAACATCTCAGAAATCATCGAGTTTTACCACCCGAAGAATTCAAAGTTTTTGTCTATAAATAGTGAAATATATGTCTATGACCTGCATAACATTACATATGGTAGTGTGCGCGTGTATGCATGTGTGTTTGTTCGTGTGTGTGTGTGTGTGTGTGTGTGTGTGTGCGCGCTCAGTCATATATGCAAGGTGTTGTTGAACTACAAATTGATGTATTTGCCAATTTCATTTCATATTGCACCCAAACTGGGCAAATACATAAATCTGGAAAAATATTAAATAGACGTAAATAATACATATAACACCAAAACAAGGTAAATACATAAATAAAGGAAAATATTCTATACATGTGAATGGTAAATATAGCACCGAAACAGGACAAATACATAAAGTTGAGAAAATATCATATACAAGCGAGTGGTGGCTTATTTTAATTAGCAGCAACTCCACCACCGAGAGAACAACGCACACATCTACGCTTCTGCATGTCTGCGTGTACATAGCTTAATGAAAGATCTTCATGGCATAGCTCACACATCAGACCATGTGATCTTGAACACTCCAATCGCCTCCTTGAGCCCCAGCGCCTTCCACACGGCTGGTGACGCGTCTACGTCGTTGTATGGGCACGGTGGCTCGAAGTTGTGCTCGGCGTCGCAGCCGTACACCGAGTCGCACTCGTCGACGACCTTGGCCAGCACAGCACGCCCGTTCCCGTTTATGCGGATCATCTTGTTGCACCTGCGCTTGCCGTCCAGGCGTAGCCACCCCGTGGACAGCGCCACCACCAGCTCGGTGTCCTTGTGGAAGCGGTTGTCGCAGAACGATTTGCCGCCGCCGTCTCCACCTCGTGCGAAGCTGTTCAGAGTTAGGATCGCAGGCGTGTCGGCCGACACCGGGGGCGAGCACCTGAATTGCGGGTAGCGGTGACCGTCTTTACAGCAGACCGAGCCGTGATCCCTGTTGCAGTCGCCGGATTTACCATGCAGGAAGCCACTGATATGGCACCTGCCGCGACTGTGGCTGCTCTCTGTAGTAACGTTCGCGCTACCACCCACGGACACGGAGACGCCATGGACACGGAGGTGTGACAGGAACATCAAGAGAGCAAACATAGCTAGTAGCTTCTTCAAGTTAGCCATGTATGTGAGGTACTCACGTTGCTTGCAAATCTGCAATTTGTGCTTGGGCGTTTGTGAGGATATATTGGTTGATCCATGTTCTTTATATAGGGCACAAGCCCCAACGAACAACAACTGCTCATGCAACTGGGTATGCTAATTCAGTCTCGTTTCTTCGGTTTTGTAACCCAGAGATGGTTGATGTTCTGCAACCTTCGGGCTTGTAGCATTTGGGCGTGCAACATATATTTTTAAACAGACGTCTCTTCTTTATTTTAGTGAGCGAACTTTTGGCATGGAGCTTCTATTAATAGTCGAGGTGGAGACATGCGTGAACATCCGAGTGAATGACATTCACAGTGAAGTAGTGTAAATAACTAGTTGAGACTATCTGTATCAAGAGTGATGTACGTTTCCTACTTGTATTATATCTATGGGATGGAAGCCGCCAATATTAAGGTCTAGCTTGGTAATATCAAAATAATATAAAGACATATTGAATTGTTACAAATGTAACTCACTTGTGATTAACCTTGTATCTAATTTTTCTTGTAATTTTCTATTTGGTGTTACACAAAGCGCTTTGTAATTCCAGCAGCTACCTTCCAAGCCCTTTTCGATATCAGGTGTTTTTTTGGGAAGCACCAGAAGAATCGGTTTTTGTAAAAACTCAGAAATCTCGGTATTTTACCGTCCAAAGAATTCAAATGTATTTTGAATTCTAGTTTATTGGGTATAAATATAAGTATGTAACCTGTAAATGATCAAATCTGGTAGAGCATGCCCAATGGCAAATACCCTTTAGTTCCATGGTGTATACACACCTCATATAGAAAAAATAGTAATACTAAAAACTCACAAAAGTTTGGAAGTTTTTTTTACAATAAACTTGACTCACTTTTGCACTAATTCAGTCTCTTTCTTCGATTTTGTAACCAACAGATGGTTGGTGTTATGCAACCTTCGGGCTTGAAACATCTGGGTGTGCAACAAATATTTTTAAGCAGCTGCCTTCTTTGTTGCAGTGAATGGAATTTTGGCAATGAGCATCAATTAATAGTCATTTGTGGACATCCGAGTGAATTTCGTAGTGCAACTAACTAACTAGTTTAGACTATCCGTATGAGTGAGATACGTTCCTAATATCATATATTATATATGGGACGGAATCCGCCAAGATTAAGGTGTAGCTCAGCAACATCAAAGTAATACACCATCTGATTAAATTATTACAAATGGAACTCACTAGAATTTACCTTTATCTAATTCCCTTGCAATTTGTTGTTTCGTGGTACTCAAAGCGCTTCGTAATTTCACTAGTTCCCTCCATATCGTTTAGGGTTCTTTTTTTTCTCAGTACCGGTGCTTCTTTCCAAGAGGCGCGAAAAGAACCGGTTCTTGGAACATCTCAGAAATCATCGAGTTTTACCACCCGAAGAATTCAAAGTTTTTGTCTATAAATAGTGAAATATATGTCTATGACCTGCATAACATCACATATGGTAGTGTGCGCGTGTATGCATGTGTGTTTGTTCGTGTGTGTGTGTGTGTGTGTGTGTGTGTGTGCTCAGTCATATATGCAAGGTGTTGTTGAACTACAAATTGATGTATTTGCCAATTTCATTTCATATTGCACCCAAACTGGGCAAATACATAAATCTGGAAAAATATTAAATAGACGTAAATAATACATATAACACCAAAACAAGGTAAATACATAAATAGAGGAAAATATTCTATACATGTGAATGGTAAATATAGCACCGAAACAGGACAAATACATGAAGTTGAGAAAATATCAAATACAAGCGAGTGGTGGCTTATTTTAATTAGCAGCAACAACACCACCGAGAGAACAACGCACACATCTACGCTTCTGCATGTCTGTGTGTACATTGCTTAATGCAAGGTCTTCATGGCATAGCTCACACATCAGACCATGTGATCTTGAACACTCCAATCGCCTCCTTGAGCCCCAGCGCCTTCCACACGGCTGGTGACGCGTCTACGTCGTTGTATGGGCACGGTGGCTCGAAGTTGTGCTCGGCGTCGCAGCCGTACACCGAGTCGCACTCGTCGATGACCTTGGCCAGGACAGCACGCCCGTTCCCGTTTATGCGGATCATCTTGTTGCACCTGCGCTTGCCGTCCAGGCGCAGCCACCCCGTGGACAGCGCCACCACCAGCTCGGTGTCCTTGTGGAAGCGGTTGTCGCAGAACGATTTGCCGCCGCCGTCTCCACCTCGTGCGAAGCTGTTCAGAGTTAGGATCGCTGGCGTGTCGGCCGACACCGGGGGCGAGCACCTGAATTGCGGGTAGCGGTGACCGTCTTTACAGCAGACCGAGCCGTGATCCCTGTTGCAGTCGCCGGATTTACCATGCAGGAAGCCACTGTTATGGCACCTGCCGCGACTGTGGCTGCTCTCTGTAGTAACGTTCGCGCTACTACCCACGGACACGGAGACGCCATGGACACGGAGGTGTGACAGGAACATCAAGAGAGCAAACATAGCTAGTAGCTTCTTCAAGTTAGCCATGTATGTGAGGTACTCACGTTGCTTGCAAATCTGCAATTTGTGCTTGTGCGTTTGTGAGGATATATTGGTTGATCCATGTTCTTTATATAGGGCACAAGCCCCAACGAACAACAACTGCTCATGCAACTGGGTATGCTAATTCAGTCTCGTTTCTTCGGTTTTGTAACCCAGAGATGGTTGATGTTCTGCAACCTTCGGGCTTGTAGCATTTGGGCGTGCAACATATATTTTTAAACAGCCGTCTCTTCTTTATTTTAGTGAGCGAACTTTTGGCATGGAGCTTCTATTAATAGTCGAGGTGGAGACATGCGTGAAAATCCGAGTGAATGACATTCACAGTGAAGTAGTGTAAATAACTAGTTGAGACTATCTGTATCAAGAGTGATGTACGTTTCCTACTTGTATTATATCTATGGGATGGAAGCCGCCAATATTAAGGTCTAGCTTGGTAATATCAAAATAATATAAAGACATATTGAATTGTTACAAATGTAACTCACTTGTGATTAACCTTGTATCTAATTTTTCTTGTAATTTTCTATTTGGTGTTACACAAAGCGCTTTGTAATTCCAGCAGCTACCTTCCAAGCCCTTTTCGATATCAGGTGTTTTTTTGGGAAGCACCAGAAGAATCGGTTTTTGTAAAAACTCAGAAATCTCGGTATTTTACCGTCCAAAGAATTTAAATGTATTTTGAATTCTAGTTTATTGGGTATAAATATAAGTATGTAACCTGTAAATGATCAAATCTGGTAGAGCATGCCCAATGGCAAATACCCTTTAGTTCCATGGTGTATACACACCTCATATAGAAAAAATAGTAATACTAAAAACTCACAAAAGTTTGGAAGTTTTTTTTTACAATAAACTTGACTCACTTTTGCACTAATTCAGTCTCTTTCTTCGATTTTGTAACCAACAGATGGTTGGTGTTATGCAACCTTCGGGCTTGAAACATCTGGGTGTGCAACAAATATTTTTAAGCAGCCGCCTTCTTTGTTGCAGTGAATGGAATTTTGGCAATGAGCATCAATTAATAGTCATTTGTGGACATCCGAGTGAATTTCGTAGTGCAACTAACTAACTAGTTTAGACTATCCGTATGAGTGAGATACGTTCCTAATATCATATATTATATATGGGACGGAATCCGCCAAGATTAAGGTGTAGCTCAGCAACATCAAAGTAATACACCATCTGATTAAATTATTACAAATGTAACTCACTAGAATTTACCTTTATCTAATTCCCTTGCAATTTGTTGTTTCGTGGTACTCAAAGCGCTTCGTAATTTCACTAGTTCCCTCCATATCGTTTAGGGTTCTTTTTTTTCTCAGTACCGGTGCTTCTTTCCAAGAGGCGCGAAAACAACCGGTTCTTGGAACATCTCAGAAATCATCGAGTTTTACCACCTGAAGAATTCAAAGTTTTTGTCTATAAATAGTGAAATATATGTCTATGACCTGCATAACATCACATATGGTAGTGTGTGCGTGTATGCACGTGTGTTTGTTCGTGTGTGTGTGTGTGTGGGTGTGTGTGTGTGCTCAGTCATATATGCAAGGTGTTGTTGAACTACAAATTGATGTATTTGCCAATTTCATTTCATATTGCACCCAAACTGGGCAAATACATAAATCTGGAAAAATATTAAATAGACGTAAATAATACATATAACACCAAAACAAGGTAAATACATAAATAAAGGAAAATATTCTATACATGTGAATGGTAAATATAGCACCGAAACAGGACAAATACATAAAGTTGAGAAAATATCAAATACAAGCGAGTGGTGGCTTATTTTAATTAGCAGCAACTCCACCACCGAGAGAACAACGCACACATCTACGCTTCTGCATGTCTGCGTGTACATAGCTTAATGCAAGATCTTCATGGCATAGCTCACACATCAGAC
>NC_057807.1:613196490-613207366 GCF_018294505.1 Triticum aestivum | reverse complement strand
GCCCTTTTCGATATCAGGTGTTTTTTTGGGAAGCACCAGAAGAATCGGTTTTTGTAAAAACTCAGAAATCTCGGTATTTTACCGTCCAAAGAATTCAAATGTATTTTGAATTCTAGTTTATTGGGTATAAATATAAGTATGTAACCTGTAAATCATCAAATCTGGTAGAGCATGCCCAATGGCAAATACCCTTTAGTTCCATGGTGTATACACACCTCATATAGAAAAAATAGTAATACTAAAAACTCACAAAAGTTTGGAAGTTTTTTTTTACAATAAACTTGACTCACTTTTGCACTAATTCAGTCTCTTTCTTCGATTTTGTAACCAACAGATGGTTGGTGTTATGCAACCTTCGGGCTTGAAACATCTGGGTGTGCAACAAATATTTTTAAGCAGCCGCCTTCTTTGTTGCAGTGAATGGAATTTTGGCAATGAGCATCAATTAATAGTCATTTGTGGACATCCGAGTGAATTTCGTAGTGCAACTAACTAACTAGTTTAGACTATCCGTATGAGTGAGATACGTTCCTAATATCATATATTATATATGGGACGGAATCCGCCAAGATTAAGGTGTAGCTCAGCAACATCAAAGTAATACACCATCTGATTTAATTATTACAAATGTAACTCACTAGAATTTACCTTTATCTAATTCCCTTGCAATTTGTTGTTTCGTGGTACTCAAAGCGCTTCGTAATTTCACTAGTTCCCTCCATATCGTTTAGGGTTCTTTTTTTTCTCAGTACCGGTGCTTCTTTCCAAGAGGCGCGAAAAGAACCGGTTCTTGGAACATCTCAGAAATCATCGAGTTTTACCACCCGAAGAATTCAAAGTTTTTGTCTATAAATAGTGAAATATATGTCTATGACCTGCATAACATTACATATGGTAGTGTGCGCGTGTATGCATGTGTGTTTGTTCGTGTGTGTGTGTGCGTGTGTGTGTGTGTGCGCTCAGTCATATATGCAAGGTGTTGTTGAACTACAAATTGATGTATTTGCCAATTTCATTTCATATTGCACCCAAACTGGGCAAATACATAAATCTGGAAAAATATTAAATAGACGTAAATAATACATATAACACCAAAACAAGGTAAATACATAAATAAAGGAAAATATTCTATACATGTGAATGGTAAATATAGCACCGAAACAGGACAAATACATAAAGTTGAGAAAATATCATATACAAGCGAGTGGTGGCTTATTTTAATTAGCAGCAACTCCACCACCGAGAGAACAACGCACACATCTACGCTTCTGCATGTCTGCGTGTACATAGCTTAATGCAAGATCTTCATGGCATAGCTCACACATCAGACCATGTGATCTTGAACACTCCAATCGCCTCCTTGAGCCCCAGCGCCTTCCACACGGCTGGTGACGCGTCTACGTCGTTGTATGGGCACGGTGGCTCGAAGTTGTGCTCGGCGTCGCAGCCGTACACCGAGTCGCACTCGTCGATGACCTTGGCCAGGACAGCACGCCCGTTCCCGTTTATGCGGATCATCTTGTTGCACCTGCGCTTGCCGTCCAGGCGCAGCCACCCCGTGGACAGCGCCACCACCAGCTCGGTGTCCTTGTGGAAGCGGTTGTCGCAGAACGATTTGCCGCCGCCGTCTCCACCTCGTGCGAAGCTGTTCAGAGTTAGGATCGCTGGCGTGTCGGCCGACACCGGGGGCGAGCACCTGAATTGCGGGTAGCGGTGACCGTCTTTACAGCAGACCGAGCCGTGATCCCTGTTGCAGTCGCCGGATTTACCATGCAGGAAGCCACTGTTATGGCACCTGCCGCGACTGTGGCTGCTCTCTGTAGTAACGTTCGCGCTACTACCCACGGACACGGAGACGCCATGGACACGGAGGTGTGACAGGAACATCAAGAGAGCAAACATAGCTAGTAGCTTCTTCAAGTTAGCCATGTATGTGAGGTACTCACGTTGCTTGCAAATCTGCAATTTGTGCTTGTGCGTTTGTGAGGATATATTGGTTGATCCATGTTCTTTATATAGGGCACAAGCCCCAACGAACAACAACTGCTCATGCAACTGGGTATGCTAATTCAGTCTCGTTTCTTCGGTTTTGTAACCCAGAGATGGTTGATGTTCTGCAACCTTCGGGCTTGTAGCATTTGGGCGTGCAACATATATTTTTAAACAGCCGTCTCTTCTTTATTTTAGTGAGCGAACTTTTGGCATGGAGCTTCTATTAATAGTCGAGGTGGAGACATGCGTGAAAATCCGAGTGAATGACATTCACAGTGAAGTAGTGTAAATAACTAGTTGAGACTATCTGTATCAAGAGTGATGTACGTTTCCTACTTGTATTATATCTATGGGATGGAAGCCGCCAATATTAAGGTCTAGCTTGGTAATATCAAAATAATATAAAGACATATTGAATTGTTACAAATGTAACTCACTTGTGATTAACCTTGTATCTAATTTTTCTTGTAATTTTCTATTTGGTGTTACACAAAGCGCTTTGTAATTCCAGCAGCTACCTTCCAAGCCCTTTTCGATATCAGGTGTTTTTTTGGGAAGCACCAGAAGAATCGGTTTTTGTAAAAACTCAGAAATCTCGGTATTTTACCGTCCAAAGAATTTAAATGTATTTTGAATTCTAGTTTATTGGGTATAAATATAAGTATGTAACCTGTAAATGATCAAATCTGGTAGAGCATGCCCAATGGCAAATACCCTTTAGTTCCATGGTGTATACACACCTCATATAGAAAAAATAGTAATACTAAAAACTCACAAAAGTTTGGAAGTTTTTTTTTACAATAAACTTGACTCACTTTTGCACTAATTCAGTCTCTTTCTTCGATTTTGTAACCAACAGATGGTTGGTGTTATGCAACCTTCGGGCTTGAAACATCTGGGTGTGCAACAAATATTTTTAAGCAGCCGCCTTCTTTGTTGCAGTGAATGGAATTTTGGCAATGAGCATCAATTAATAGTCATTTGTGGACATCCGAGTGAATTTCGTAGTGCAACTAACTAACTAGTTTAGACTATCCGTATGAGTGAGATACGTTCCTAATATCATATATTATATATGGGACGGAATCCGCCAAGATTAAGGTGTAGCTCAGCAACATCAAAGTAATACACCATCTGATTAAATTATTACAAATGTAACTCACTAGAATTTACCTTTATCTAATTCCCTTGCAATTTGTTGTTTCGTGGTACTCAAAGCGCTTCGTAATTTCACTAGTTCCCTCCATATCGTTTAGGGTTCTTTTTTTTCTCAGTACCGGTGCTTCTTTCCAAGAGGCGCGAAAAGAACCGGTTCTTGGAACATCTCAGAAATCATCGAGTTTTACCACCCGAAGAATTCAAAGTTTTTGTCTATAAATAGTGAAATATATGTCTATGACCTGCATAACATCACATATGGTAGTGTGCGCGTGTATGCATGTGTGTTTGTTCGTGTGTGTGTGTGTGTGTGTGTGCTCAGTCATATATGCAAGGTGTTGTTGAACTACAAATTGATGTATTTGCCAATTTCATTTCATATTGCACCCAAACTGGGCAAATACATAAATCTGGAAAAATATTAAATAGACGTAAATAATACATATAACACCAAAACAAGGTAAATACATAAATAGAGGAAAATATTCTATACATGTGAATGGTAAATATAGCACCGAAACAGGACAAATACATAAAGTTGAGAAAATATCAAATACAAGCGAGTGGTGGCTTATTTTAATTAGCAGCAACTCCACCACCGAGAGAACAACGCACACATCTACGTTTCTGCATGTCTGCGTGTACATAGCTTAATGCAAGATCTTCATGGCATAGCTCACACATCAGACCATGTGATCTTGAACACTCCAATCGCCTCCTTGAGCCCCAGCGCCTTCCACACGGCTGGTGACGCGTCTACGTCGTTGTATGGGCACGGTGGCTCGAAGTTGTGCTCGGCGTCGCAGCCGTACACCGAGTCGCACTCGTCGACGACCTTGGCCAGCACAGCACGCCCGTTCCCGTTTATGCGGATCATCTTGTTGCACCTGCGCTTGCCGTCCAGGCGTAGCCACCCCGTGGACAGCGCCACCACCAGCTTGGTGTCCTTGTGGAAGCGGTTGTCGCAGAACGATTTGCCGCCGCCGTCTCCACCTCGTGCGAAGCTGTTCAGAGTTAGGATCGCTGGCGTGTCGGCCGACACCGGGGGCGAGCACCTGAATTGCGGGTAGCGGTGACCGTCTTTAGAGCAGACCGAGCCGTGATCCCTGTTGCAGTCGCCGGATTTACCATGCAGGAAGCCACTGATATGGCACCTGCCGCGACTGTGGCTGCTCTCTGTAGTAACGTTCGCGCTACTACCCACGGACACGGAGACGCCATGGACACGGAGGTGTGACAGGAACATCAAGAGAGCAAACATAGCTAGTAGCTTCTTCAAGTTAGCCATGTATGTGAGGTACTCACGTTGCTTGCAAATCTGCAATTTGTGCTTGTGCGTTTGTGAGGATATATTGGTTGATCCATGTTCTTTATATAGGGCACAAGCCCCAACGAACAACAACTGCTCATGCAACTGGGTATGCTAATTCAGTCTCGTTTCTTCGGTTTTGTAACCCAGAGATGGTTGATGTTCTGCAACCTTCGGGCTTGTAGCATTTGGGCGTGCAACATATATTTTTAAACAGCCGTCTCTTCTTTATTTTAGTGAGCGAACTTTTGGCATGGAGCTTCTATTAATAGTCGAGGTGGAGACATGCGTGAACATCCGAGTGAATGACATTCACAGTGAAGTAGTGTAAATAACTAGTTGAGACTATCTGTATCAAGAGTGATTTACGTTTCCTACTTGTATTATATCTATGGGATGGAAGCCGCCAATATTAAGGTCTAGCTTGGTAATATCAAAATAATATAAAGACATATTGAATTGTTACAAATGTAACTCACTTGTGATTAACCTTGTATCTAATTTTTCTTGTAATTTTCTATTTGGTGTTACACAAAGCGCTTTGTAATTCCAGCAGCTACCTTCCACGCCCTTTTCGATATCAGGTGTTTTTTTGGGAAGCACCAGAAGAATCGGTTTTTGTAAAAACTCAGAAATCTCGGTATTTTACCGTCCAAAGAATTCAAATGTATTTTGAATTCTAGTTTATTGGGTATAAATATAAGTATGTAACCTGTAAATCATCAAATCTGGTAGAGCATGCCCAATGGCAAATACCCTTTAGTTCCATGGTGTATACACACCTCATATAGAAAAAATAGTAATACTAAAAACTCACAAAAGTTTGGAAGTTTTTTTTTACAATAAACTTGACTCACTTTTGCACTAATTCAGTCTCTTTCTTCGATTTTGTAACCAACAGATGGTTGGTGTTATGCAACCTTCGGGCTTGAAACATCTGGGTGTGCAACAAATATTTTTAAGCAGCCGCCTTCTTTGTTGCAGTGAATGGAATTTTGGCAATGAGCATCAATTAATAGTCATTTGTGGACATCCGAGTGAATTTCGTAGTGCAACTAACTAACTAGTTTAGACTATCCGTATGAGTGAGATACGTTCCTAATATCATATATTATATATGGGACGGAATCCGCCAAGATTAAGGTGTAGCTCAGCAACATCAAAGTAATACACCATCTGATTAAATTATTACAAATGTAACTCACTAGAATTTACCTTTATCTAATTCCCTTGCAATTTGTTGTTTCGTGGTACTCAAAGCGCTTCGTAATTTCACTAGTTCCCTCCATATCGTTTAGGGTTCTTTTTTTTCTCAGTACCGGTGCTTCTTTCCAAGAGGCGCGAAAAGAACCGGTTCTTGGAACATCTCAGAAATCATCGAGTTTTACCACCCGAAGAATTCAAAGTTTTTGTCTATAAATAGTGAAATATATGTCTATGACCTGCATAACATCACATATGGTAGTGTGTGCGTGTATGCATGTGTGTTTGTTCGTGTGTATGTGTGTGTGTGTGTGTGTGTGTGTGTGTGCGCGCTCAGTCATATATGCAAGGTGTTGTTGAACTACAAATTGATGTATTTGCCAATTTCATTTCATATTGCACCCAAACTGGGCAAATACATAAATCTGGAAAAATATTAAATAGACGTAAATAATACATATAACACCAAAACAAGGTAAATACATAAATAAAGGAAAATATTCTATACATGTGAATGGTAAATATAGCACCGAAACAGGACAAATACATAAAGTTGAGAAAATATCAAATACAAGCGAGTGGTGGCTTATTTTAATTAGTAGCAACTCCACCACCGAGAGAACAACGCACACATCTACGCTTCTGCATGTCTGCGTGTACATAGCTTAATGCAAGATCTTCATGGCATAGCTCACACATCAGACCATGTGATCTTGAACACTCCAATCGCCTCCTTGAGCCCCAGCGCCTTCCACACGGCTGGTGACGCGTCTACGTCGTTGTATGGGCACGGTGGCTCGAAGTTGTGCTCGGCGTCGCAGCCGTACACCGAGTCGCACTCGTCGACGACCTTGGCCAGCACAGCACGCCCGTTCCCGTTTATGCGGATCATCTTGTTGCACCTGCGCTTGCCGTCCAGGCGTAGCCACCCCGTGGACAGCGCCACCACCAGCTCGGTGTCCTTGTGGAAGCGGTTGTCGCAGAACGATTTGCCGCCGCCGTCTCCACCTCGTGCGAAGCTGTTCAGAGTTAGGATCGCTGGCGTGTCGGCCGACACCGGGGGCGAGCACCTGAATTGCGGGTAGCGGTGACCGTCTTTACAGCAGACCGAGCCGTGATCCCTGTTGCAGTCGCCAGATTTACCATGCAGGAAGCCACTGATATGGCACCTGCCGCGACTGTGGCTGCTCTCTGTAGTAACGTTCGCGCTACTACCCACGGACACGGAGACGCCATGGACACGGAGGTGTGACAGGAACATCAAGAGAGCAAACATAGCTAGTAGCTTCTTCAAGTTAGCCATGTATGTGAGGTACTCACGTTGCTTGCAAATCTGCAATTTGTGCTTGTGCGTTTGTGAGGATATATTGGTTGATCCATGTTCTTTATATAGGGCACAAGCCCCAACGAACAACAACTGCTCATGCAACTGGGTATGCTAATTCAGTCTCGTTTCTTCGGTTTTGTAACCCAGAGATGGTTGATGTTCTGCAACCTTCGGGCTTGTAGCATTTGGGCGTGCAACATATATTTTTAAACAGCCGTCTCTTCTTTATTTTAGTGAGCGAACTTTTGGCATGGAGCTTCTATTAATAGTCGAGGTGGAGACATGCGTGAACATCCGAGTGAATGACATTCACAGTGAAGTAGTGTAAATAACTAGTTGAGACTATCTGTATCAAGAGTGATTTACGTTTCCTACTTGTATTATATCTATGGGATGGAAGCCGCCAATATTAAGGTCTAGCTTGGTAATATCAAAATAATATAAAGACATATTGAATTGTTACAAATGTAACTCACTTGTGATTAACCTTGTATCTAATTTTTCTTGTAATTTTCTATTTGGTGTTACACAAAGCGCTTTGTAATTCCAGCAGCTACCTTCCACGCCCTTTTCGATATCAGGTGTTTTTTTGGGAAGCACCAGAAGAATCGGTTTTTGTAAAAACTCAGAAATCTCGGTATTTTACCGTCCAAAGAATTCAAATGTATTTTGAATTCTAGTTTATTGGGTATAAATATAAGTATGTAACCTGTAAATCATCAAATCTGGTAGAGCATGCCCAATGGCAAATACCCTTTAGTTCCATGGTGTATACACACCTCATATAGAAAAAATAGTAATACTAAAAACTCACAAAAGTTTGGAAGTTTTTTTTACAATAAACTTGACTCACTTTTGCACTAATTCAGTCTCTTTCTTCGATTTTGTAACCAACAGATGGTTGGTGTTATGCAACCTTCGGGCTTGAAACATCTGGGTGTGCAACAAATATTTTTAAGCAGCCGCCTTCTTTGTTCCAGTGAATGGAATTTTGGCAATGAGCATCAATTAATAGTCATTTGTGGACATCCGAGTGAATTTCGTAGTGCAACTAACTAACTAGTTTAGACTATCCGTATGAGTGAGATACGTTCCTAATATCATATATTATATATGGGACGGAATCCGCCAAGATTAAGGTGTAGCTCAGCAACATCAAAGTAATACACCATCTGATTAAATTATAACAAATGTAACTCACTAGAATTTACCTTTATCTAATTCCCTTGCAATTTGTTGTTTCGTGGTACTCAAAGCGCTTCGTAATTTCACTAGTTCCCTCCATATCGTTTAGGGTTCTTTTTTTTCTCAGTACCGGTGCTTCTTTCCAAGAGGCGCGAAAACAACCGGTTCTTGGAACATCTCAGAAATCATCGAGTTTTACCACCCGAAGAATTCAAAGTTTTTGTCTATAAATAGTGAAATATATGTCTATGACCTGCATAACATCACATATGGTAGTGTGTGCGTGTATGCATGTGTGTTTGTTCGTGTGTGTGTGTGTGTGTGTGTGTGTGTGTGTGTGTGTGTGTTTGTGTGTGTGTGTGTGCTCAGTCATATATGCAAGGTGTTGTTAAACTACAAATTGATGTATTTGCCAATTTCATTTCATATTGCACCCAAACTGGGCAAATACATAAATCTGGAAAAATATTAAATAGACGTAAATAATACATATAACACCAAAACAAGGTAAATACATAAATAGAGGAAAATATTCTATACATGTGAATGGTAAATATAGCACCGAAACAGGACAAATACATGAAGTTGAGAAAATATCAAATACAAGCGAGTGGTGGCTTATTTTAATTAGCAGCAACAACACCACCGAGAGAACAACGCACATATCTACGCTTCTGCATGTCTGTGTGTACATTGCTTAATGCAAGGTCTTCATGGCATAGCTCACACATCAGACCATGTGATCTTGAACACTCCAATCGCCTCCTTGAGCCCCAGCGCCTTCCACACGGCTGGTGACGCGTCTACGTCGTTGTATGGGCACGGTGGCTCGAAGTTGTGCTCGGCGTCGCAGCCGTACACCGAGTCGCACTCGTCGACGACCTTGGCCAGGACAGCACGCCCGTTCCCGTTTATGCGGATCATCTTGTTGCACCTGCGCTTGCCGTCCAGGCGCAGCCACCCCGTGGACAGCGCCACCACCAGCTCGGTGTCCTTGTGGAAGCGGTTGTCGCAGAACGATTTGCCGCCGCCGTCTCCACCTCGTGCGAAGCTGTTCAGAGTTAGGATCGCTGGCGTGTCGGCCGACACCGGGGGCGAGCACCTGAATTGCGGGTAGCGGTGACCGTCTTTACAGCAGACCGAGCCGTGATCCCTGTTGCAGTCGCCGGATTTACCATGCAGGAAGCCACTGATATGGCACCTGCCGCGACTATGGCTGCTCTCTATAGTAACGTTCGCGCTACTACCCACGGACACGGAGACGCCATGGACACGGAGGTGTGACAGGAACATCAAGAGAGCAAACATAGCTAGTAGCTTCTTCAAGTTAGCCATGTATGTGAGGTACTCACGTTGCTTGCAAATCTGCAATTTGTGCTTGTGCGTTTGTGAGGATACATTGGTTGATCCATGCTCTTTATATAGGGCACAAGCCCCAACAAACAACAACTGCTCATGCAACTGGGTATGCTAATTCAGTCTCGTTTCTTCGGTTTTGTAACCCAGAGATGGTTGATGTTCTGCAACCTTCGGGCTTGTAGCATTTGGGCGTGCAACATATATTTTTAAACAGCCGTCTCTTCTTTATTTTAGTGAGCGAACTTTTGGCATGGAGCTTCTATTAATAGTCGAGGTGGAGACATGCGTGAACATCCGAGTGAATGACATTCACAGTGAAGTAGTGGAAATAACTTGTTGAGACTATCTGTATCAAGAGTGATGTACGTTTCCTACTTGTATTATATCTATGGGATGGAAGCCGCCAATATTAAGGTCTAGCTTGGTAATATCAAAATAATATAAAGACATATTGAATTGTTACAAATGTAACTCACTTGTGATTAACCTTGTATCTAATTTTTCTTGTAATTTTCTATTTGGTGTTACACAAAGCGCTTTGTAATTCCAGCAGCTACCTTCCACGCCCTTTTCGATATCAGGTGTTTTTTTGGGAAGCACCAGAAGAATCGGTTTTTGTAAAAACTCAGAAATCTCGGTGTTTTACCGTCCAAAGAATTCAAATGTATTTTGAATTCTAGTTTATTGGGTATAAATATAAGTATGTAACCTGTAAATCATCAAATCTGGTAGAGCATGCCCAATGGCAAATACCCTTTAGTTCCATGGTGTATACACACCTCATATAGAAAAAATAGTAATACTAAAAACTCACAAAAGTTTGGAAGTTTTTTTTACAATAAACTTGACTCACTTTTGCACTAATTCAGTCTCTTTCTTCGATTTTGTAACCAACAGATGGTTGGTGTTATGCAACCTTCGGGCTTGAAACATCTGGGTGTGCAACAAATATTTTTAAGCAGCCGCCTTCTTTGTTGCAGTGAATGGAATTTTGGCAATGAGCATCAATTAATAGTCATTTGTGGACATCCGAGTGAATTTCGTAGTGCAACTAACTAACTAGTTTAGACTATCCGTATGAGTGAGATACGTTCCTAATATCATATATTATATATGGGACGGAATCCGCCAAGATTAAGGTGTAGCTCAGCAACATCAAAGTAATACACCATCTGATTAAATTATTACAAATGTAACTCACTAGAATTTACCTTTATCTAATTCCCTTGCAATTTGTTGTTTCGTGGTACTCAAAGCGCTTCGTAATTTCACTAGTTCCCTCCATATCGTTTAGGGTTCTTTTTTTTCTCAGTACCGGTGCTTCTTTCCAAGAGGCGCGAAAA
>NC_057807.1:613193777-613196414 GCF_018294505.1 Triticum aestivum | reverse complement strand
GTGTGTGTGTGTGTGTGTGTGTGCTCAGTCATATATGCAAGGTGTTGTTGAACTACAAATTGATGTATTTGCCAATTTCATTTCATATTGCACCCAAACTGGGCAAATACATAAATCTGGAAAAATATTAAATAGACGTAAATAATACATATAACACCAAAACAAGGTAAATACATAAATAGAGGAAAATATTCTATACATGTGAATGGTAAATATAGCACCGAAACAGGACAAATACAGAAAGTTGAGAAAATATCAAATACAAGCGAGTGGTGGCTTATTTTAATTAGCAGCAACAACACCACCGAGAGAACAACGCACACATCTACGCTTCTGCATGTCTGTGTGTACATTGCTTAATGCAAGGTCTTCATGGCATAGCTCACACATCAGACCATGTGATCTTGAACACTCCAATCGCCTCCTTGAGCCCCAGCGCCTTCCACACGGCTGGTGACGCGTCTACGTCGTTGTATGGGCACGGTGGCTCGAAGTTGTGCTCGGCGTCGCAGCCGTACACCGAGTCGCACTCGTCGACGACCTTGGCCAGGACAGCACGCCCGTTCCCGTTTATGCGGATCATCTTGTTGCACCTGCGCTTGCCGTCCAGGCGCAGCCACCCCGTGGACAGCGCCACCACCAGCTCGGTGTCCTTGTGGAAGCGGTTGTCGCAGAACGATTTGCCGCCGCCGTCTCCACCTCGTGCGAAGCTGTTCAGAGTTAGGATCGCTGGCGTGTCGGCCGACACCGGGGGCGAGCACCTGAATCGCGGGTAGCGGTGACCGTCTTTACAGCAGACCGAGCCGTGATCCCTTTTGCAGTCGCCGGATTTACCATGCAGGAAGCCACTGATGTGGCACCTGCCGCGACTGTGGCTGCTCTCTGTAGTAACATTCGCGCTACTACCCACGGACACGGAGACGCCATGGACACGGAGGTGTGACAAGAACATCAAGAGAGCAAACATAGCTAGTAGCTTCTTCAGGTTAGCCATGTATGTGAGGTACTCACGTTGCTTGCAAATCTGCAATTTGTGCTTGTGTGTTTGTGAGGATATATTGGTCGATCCATGTTCTTTATATAGGGCACAAGCCCCAACGAACAACAACTGCTCATGCAACTGGGTATGCTAATTCAGTCTCGTTTCTTCGGTTTTGTAACCCAGAGATGGTTGATGTTCCGCAACCTTCGGGCTTGTAGCATTTGGGCGTGCAACATATATTTTTAAACAACCGTCTCTTCTTTATTTTAGTGAACGAACTTTTGGCATGGGGCTTCTATTAATAGTCAAGGTGGAGACATGCGTGAACATCCGAGTGAATGACATTCACAGTGAAGTAGTGTAAATAACTAGTTGAGACTATCTGTATCAAGAGTGATGTATGTTTCCTACTTGTATTATATCTATGGGATGGAAGCCGCCAAGATTAAGGTCTAGCTTGGTAATATCAAAATAATATAAAGACATATTGAATTGTTACAAATGTAACTCATTTGTGATTAACCTTGTATATAATTTTTCTTGTAATTTTCTATTTGGTGTTACTCAAAGCGCTTTGTAATTCCAGCAGCTACCTTCCACGCCCTTTTCGATACCAGGTGTTTTTTTGGGAAGCACCAGAAGAATCGGTTTTTGTAAAAACTCAGAAATCTCGGTGTTTTACCGTCGAAAGAATTCAAATGAATATTGAATTCTAATTTATTGGGTATAAATATAAGTATGTAACCTGTAAATCATCAAATCTGATAGAGCATGCCCAGTGGAAAATACCCTTTAGTTCCATGCTGTATACACACCTCATATAGAAAAAATAGTAATAATAAAAACTCACAAAGATTGGAAGTTTTTTTACAATAAACTTGACTCACTTTTGCACTAATTCAGTCTCTTTCTCCGATTTTGTAACCAATGGATGGTTGGTGTTCTGCAACCTTCGGGCTTGTAATATCTGGGTGTGCAAGAAATATTTTTAAGCGGCCGCCTTCTTTGTTCCAGTGAATGGAATTTTGGTAATGAGCATCCATTAATAGTCATTTGTGAACGTCCGAGTGAATGAAACTCACGGGAAAGTAGTGCAACTAATTAACTAGTTTAGACTATCCGTATGAGTGACATATATTTCCTAATATCATATATTATATATGGGATGGAATCCGCCAAGATTAAGGTGTAGCTCGGCAACATCAAAGTAATACACCATCTAATTAAATTATTACAAATGTAACTCACTAGAATTTACCTTTGTATCTAATTCCCTTGCAATTTGTTGTTTTGTGGTACTCAAAGCGCTTCGTAATTTCACTAGGTCCCTCCACATCGTTTAGGATTCTTCTTTTTTTCTCAGTACCGGTGCTCCTTTCCAAGAGGCGTGAAAAGAACCGGTTCTTGGAACATCTCAGAAATCATCGAGTTTTACCACCTGAAGAATTCAAAGTTTTTGTCTATAAATAGTGAAATATATGTCTATGACCTGCATAACATCACATGTGGTAGTGTGTGTGTGTGTGTGTGTGTGTGTGTGTGTGTGTGTGTGTGCTCTGTCGTATATGCAAGGTGTTGTTGAACTAGAAATTGATGTATTTGCCAATTTCATTTCATATTGCACCCAAACTGGGCAAATACATAAATCCAGAAAA
>NC_057807.1:612553832-612554094 GCF_018294505.1 Triticum aestivum | reverse complement strand
TTAATTAATTAATTAATTAGTTTTTATTCATTTTTTTATTTATATAAATCTCATTTTCCTTTTCTTTTTATTTAAAAGTTCTGTGGGGGTGGGGCCCCAATGTCATAGGCCCCAGGGGGCCAAACGGGCGTGCGGGCGTGCGGGGTGGCCCGTTCGGGCGCAACCCAGGGGGACGCGGGCGTGGGCGCCCGCCCGATCCCGCGCCGGCGTGGCGGAGGGGGGCCCGACAAGGAGCCGGCGAGGCGGTCCCCGGTGGGGCTTC
>NC_057807.1:611683008-611874470 GCF_018294505.1 Triticum aestivum | reverse complement strand
AGGCGAGTACTTGGACTGCAGCTAAGCCTCCGAGTGGGAGGCTGGCTCACCACTCGGTAGGATTTTGTTTTAACTTAGGCGAAATGGATTCGCAGCTAAGCCTCTGAGTGGAAGGCTGGCTCTCCACTCGGCAGGATTTTTTAGAAACTTAGGCGAGCACTGGGCTGCAGCTAAGCCTCCGAGTGGGAGGTTTGCTCTCCACTCGGCAGGATTTTGTTTACTTAGGCGAGTACTTGGACTGCAGCTAAGCCTCTGAGTGGGAGGCTGGCTCACCACTCGGTAGGATTTTGTTTTAACTTAGGCGAAACGGATTCGCAGCTAAGCCTCCGAGTGGAAGGCTGGCTTACCACTCGGTAGGATTTTTACAAGCTTAGGTGAAACGGGTTCGCAGCTAGGCCACCCACTGGAGGACAGATTTATGAGAACAAAAGCAATAACAATCACTAAGAAAATTATGAAACTCTTTGTCTTTGATGAATAGACTATAGGAGTACTTTTTATTACAACTCATCCGAGTGAAAAACTTAAGTATAAAAGGGGCGGAGTAAGTCCGCGTTCCATGCTCTGGGCTCGTCAATATGGTGCTCAACATTGTAAAGGCGGTATGCCCCATTATGGAGAACTTTGGTGACGATGAAGGGACCTTCCCAAGTAGGAGCAAGCTTGTGTGGTTTCTGCTGATCCACTCGGAGAACTAAATCTCCTTCCTGGAAATCTCGACTCTTCACATTTCTGGCATGGAAGCGACGCAAGTCCTGCTGGTAAATGGTCGATCGGATCAAGGCCATCTCTCTTTCTTCTTCTAGGAGATCGATTGCGTCCTGTCGGGCCTGCTCTGCTTCGGCTTCGGTGTAAAGTTCGACTCGGGGCGCGTTGTGAAGCAGGTCACTCGGCAAGACTGCTTCGGCTCCGTAGACCAAGAAGAACGGAGTCCTCCCAGTCGACCGATTCGGCGTAGTTCTCAACCCCCAAAGTACCGACGGAAGTTCATCGACCCACGCACCAGCTGCGTGTTTGAGGTCGCGCATCAGTCGGGGTTTCAGTCCTTTGAGAATTAAGCCATTTGCTCGCTCTTCTTGTCCATTCGACTGGGGGTGAGCGACTGAAGCGTAGTCGACTCGCATACCCTGAGATGCGTAGAAGGCTCTGAACTCTTCGGAGTCAAAGTTTGACCCATTATCCGTGATGATACTGTGGGGAACTCCGTATCTGAACACCAACTCCCTGATGAAGCTGACGGCGGTGCCGGCGTCCAAATTCTTGATGGGTTTAGCCTGGATCCACTTAGTGAACTTGTCGACTGCTACCAACACATGGGTGTAGCCATTTCTGCCTGTTCTCAGAGGTCCAACCATATCCAGTCCCCACACAACAAAAGGCCAGACGAGTAGAATGGTCTTCAAGGCCGAGGCGGGTTTGTGTGACATATTGGAGTAAAATTGACATCCTTCACATTTGTCGACTATCTCTTTCGCCATCTCGTTCGCTCTGGGCCAATAAAAACCAGCTCGGTATGCTTTAGCCACGATGGTCCGAGAAGACGCATGATGGCCACAGGTCCCCGAGTGGATGTCGTTGAGAATCATTCGACCTTCCTCTGGTGTTATGCATTTCTGGCTGACTCCAGTCGTACTTTCTCTGTATAATTGTCCCCTCATGACGGTGAAGGCTTTGGATTGGCGGACGATCTCCCGAGCCTCTTCTTCATTCTCGGGGAGATCTTTTCTCAAAATATAGGCGATATAGGGCACTGTCCAATCGGGAGTGATGACCAAAACTTCCATGATCAAGTCGACCACAGTTGGGACCTCGACTTCAGTCGGATCTGTGGCGCTTTTGGGCTGCGGGACTTCCTCAGTGAAAGGATCTTCTTGAACCGATGGTGTGTGAACATGCTCCAAAAACACACCACTCGGAATGGCTTCCCTCTTGGAACCTATCTTCGCCAAGTCATCGACTGCTTGATTTTTCAGTCAGGGAACATGATGGAGCTCTAATCCCTCGAATTTCTTCTCTAGCTTTCTGACTGCATTGCAGTATCCAGTCATGGCCGAGCTTCTGACGTCCCACTCCTTCATCACTTGGTTGACCACTAAGTCCGAGTCGCCGTAGACCATGAGGCGACGGATGCCAAGTGAAATGGCCATACGCAACCCGTACAAGAGTGCTTCGTATTCTGCTTCATTGTTGGAGGAATCAAAGTGAATCTGGAGTACATATCTGAGCTTATCTCCTCGGGGGGAAACCAAGACCACTCCAGCACCGGAACCATTCAGCATTTTGGAGCCATCGAAGAACATAGTCCAGTGCTGCGAGTGAACTTGGGTCGGCAACTTCTGTTCAGTCCACTCGGCGAGGAAATCTGCTATTGCTTGGGACTTGATAGCTTTCTTTGCCTCAAATCTGATATCAAGGGGAAGAAGTTCAATCGCCCATTTTGCCACTCGACCAGTTGCGTCTCTGTTGTGCAGAATCTCTGATAAGGGGGAGTCGGTGACGACTGTGATAATGTGGTCAGAGAAGTAGTGGGCAACTTTCTTCGTGGTCATGTAAATTCCATACACAAGCTTCTGATAATGAGGGTATCGTTGCTTGGACGGGGTCAGGACTTCAGAAATGTAATACACTGGACGCTGAACTTTGAAGGCTTTTCCTTCCTCTTCCCGCTCGACCGTAAGTATAGTACTGACGACTTGTCCTGTGGCTGCAATGTAAAGCAGCAAAGGCTCTTTGCTGATTGGGGCAGCAAGCACCGACTGGGTGGAAAGCAGGGTTTTTAACTCTGCAAACGCTGCATCATCTTCTTGAGTCCACTCGAACTTGTCTGACTTCTTCATCAGTCGGTAAAGAGGCAATGCCTTTTCACCGAGGCGAGAGATGAATCGACTTAATGCGGCCATGCATCCAGTAAGTTTCTGGACATCGTGCACACGCACGGGGCGTTTCATTCGGAGTATAGTGCCAACTTTTTCTGGGTTAGCATCGATTCCCCGTTCGGAAACGAGAAAACCGAGCAACTTTCCGCCAGGAACTCCGAATGTGCATTTTGATGGATTAAGCTTGATATCTTACCTCCTGAGGTTTGCAAATGTTTCAGCTAGGTCAGTCAGCAGGTCGAAACCTTTCTGTGACTTGACCATAATGTCATCCATGTATGCTTCCACATTCCGACTGATTTGAGTGAGCAAACACTTCTGAATCATCCTCATGAACGTGGCTCCGGCATTCTTGAGGCCGAATGGCATGGTGACATAACAGAAGCACCCGAATGGGGTGATGAAAGCCGTTTTGATCTCATCGGGTCCAAATAGACGGATCTGGTGGTACCCGGAATAAGCGTCCAAGAAAGAAAGTCGCTCACATCCCGCAGTTGAGTCGACTATTTGGTCGATGCGGGGAAGAGGAAAATGATCTTTCGGGCAGGCCCAATTGATATGCTTGAAATCGATGCACATGCGAAGAGAATTGTCCTTTTTGGGGACCATGACAACATTGGCGAGCCACTCGGAGTGGTAAATCTCTCGGATAAACTCTGCTGCTAGGAGCCGAGCCACTTCTTCGCCAATGGCCTTTCTTTTCTGGACGGCGGACCGTCGCAGATGTTCCTTCACAGGTTTTGCCTTCGAGTCGACTCGTAGACGATGCTCAGCCAGTCCCCTGGGTACACCCGGCATGTCAGAAGGTTTCCATGCGAAGATGTCCCAGTTCTCACGGAGGAACTGGATGAGCGCTTCTTCCTATTTGGGGTCGAGTGTTGTGGAGATATGAGTCGGAGCAGCGTTTGGGTTGGTCGGGTGGATGTGAACGGGCTTTGTCTCACCGGACGACTGAAACGCCGATTCCGTGGCAGGCTTCTTGGCTCGCAACAAATCACTTGGGTCTGTGTTCCTTTGGTGTTCCTGCCACTCTTCTGCCACCATCTGAGCACCGGCAATCTTTGAGCCCTTCTGGAAGCACTCTTCTGCCTTCTTGCGGTTACCAGTGACAGTGATCACGCCTTTAGAGCCTGGCATTTTTAGCTTGAGGTACACATAACAAGGTCGAGCCATAAATCGTGCATACGCTGGTCTGCCCAAAATTGCATGATAGGCACTCTGGAAGTCCACAACCTCAAATGTCAGCTTCTCTTTGCGGAAATTCTTTGAATCGCCCAAAACTACATCAAGAGCAATCTGGCCGAGTGATGCGGCCTTCTTGCCAGGGATGACTCCATAAAAACTCATGTTGCTTGTGCTCAGCCTGGACATTGGAATGCCCATCCCTTTCAGCGTCTCAGCATATAGTATATTCAAACTGCTGCCGCCATCCATCAACACTTTGGTCAGTCGAGTGCCCTCTACGACCGGATCGACTACCAACGCTTGCCTCCCAGGGGTGGCTATGTGCGTGGGGTGATCAGATTGGTCGAACGTAATGGCAGTCTGAGACCACTTCAGGTAATTGGGTGTTGACGGAGCAGCCATGTTCACCTCTCGGTTTATAACTTTCAGTCGGTTTTTGCTTTCAACATCGGCAAAAATCATCAAGGTGGAATTGACATGCGGATATTCTCCGTCACTATCCTCCTTGTCCTCAACTTTGTCCGACTCTTTTTCTTTGTCTTTGGACTGCTTCCCTTGGAACTGCTGTATCAGGAGTCGACATTGCCGAGTGGTATGCTTCGGATAGATGAAATTACCCTCTTCGTCTTTCTTGGTGTGGATGTGACATGGCAAATCCAACATGTCATTTCCTTCCTTATCTTTTACGTTCTTGGGGTTCCAAGGCCCTTTGGGTTTGCCTTTGAATTTTCCTTGGTTCAGGGCCAAGGCTTCTCCAGGTGCGGCTGGCTCAGCTTTACACTTTTGCTTCCGACTGGAATTTCCACCTCTGGTGTCCTGGGCGATTGACTTGTGTTTGCCGCTCCGGAGCCGATCCTCTTCCTCACCATTGGCATATTTGGTGGCTATTTCCATCATTCGACTCAGAGACATGTCTCCGGTTTGACCGAATTTCAGGCTTAGCTCTCTGTTCTTTACGCCCTCTTTGAAGGCGCAGACTGCCTGGTGATCGGACACATTTTCCACTGTATGATGCAGTGTGATCCATCTCTGGATGTAATCCCTCAGAGTCTCATTCGACTTCTATACACAAGATTGCAGCTCTGTCAATCCTGCTGGCCGCTTGCACGTTCCTTCGAATGTCCCGACAAACACTCGGGATAGGTCCTCCCACGTGTAGATGCTGTTGGGCATCAACTGATTCAACCATGCCCTGGCTGACCCTTCCAACATGAGGGGCAGATACTTCATGGCCACCTCGTCATTTCCACCGCCGATCTGAACAGCCACTCGGTAGTCCTGAAGCCAAGTGTCGGGCTTGGACTCACTGTTAAACTTGCTAACTCCAGTCGCCAACCTGAAGTTGGGAGGAATCACCGCGGCTCTGATGGCTCTGCTGAAGCACTCTGGTCCGGAGACGTGTACTCGGCTGCTGGTGGGTATGTCTCTGTCATTACTCTCTCTGTGGGCTCTGTTCCGGTCGACCAGACCCTGAATCTCACATCAAAGCCTGGTTCTCTAAGGTCGACTGGAATTCTTCGTCCGCCACTGTACTGGCGTCTGTCATCTTGCTGTCGAGGCATATATGATCCACCCCTCCCGGGAGGAGTGGGCACTCGACGTCGATCGTTGCGATCGACTCGGTGATCATCCTGCTCATAGTTCCTGTACTGATCGTGTCGGTCACCACGCCCTTCACGCCTCAGGGGCGATCTGGGGCTATGAGCCGACTGGACTATATTCGCCACCATGGACCTGCTATGGATCCTGTTCCGCGACTGCGACACAGCTGAATTCTGATATCCAGCTGCCCGGAGCAAGTCCCCGATCTGCATCAAGCCTCTGCTAGCCTCTGACTGGGAAGGCAGAATCGACTCTGCTATACGTGTTGCAGCTGCTAAATTCTGGATTGGAGTGCGGTATACCTGAGTCGGAGGTTTAAAGAGTTGGCGTCGACTGGAGTCTGGAATCCGTTGTCGCGCACGCTCGTCGAGTGCCCGCTGAAGGTTCTCCAGTCGAGTGCGCTCAGCCAGGTTGGCCAAGCGCGCATCTTCTAAGGCGCGAGCCTCAGGGGTTTCTCCAACGATCGGAGTATGAAGCGCATCCATGTTCCGGCGGCGAAGCTCTTCCCTCTGCTGTGAGTCGAGGGGCTCGGGGCGGTACTCCTCATGGTCGTGCGATGGGTCGCCTCCGCCGTTGCCTCCCTCGGTGCCAGGAAAACCGGGGGGAACGTGCGGTCCATTGACCATTAGGACCTCTGCCGCCGGATCACTGCTGTCGCATTCGGATGCTGTCTCTGCGGAGCCAGTCGACGGGTCGAACAGGCCGTAGAGAGATTCGTCGGGCTTGATTGCCGCGACTTGGGCAGTGGTCGACTGGCGAGCCACTGCGTGCCTCACCCACCACTGAAGCCTCGACCGACCAGAGCGCTTACACCGGCGGGAAGCTGGGAGGGAGGATGACATGAAAACCGGCCGATACTGAGTCGACGGTTGCCGCAGAAGGACGCTGCGGACACACGCTCGAAAATGCGTAGCTCCGCGGATCGGGAGCGCATCCACGTCGAGCGGGGCCTCCTGCAGCCAGGCAGAGTCGTCTGCGATGAATGTGAGCGCGCCGAGACGGATCTCGCGGCCTCAACCAAAACTCCACCTGAAACCATGATGATGGGAATCGAAAAGATTGCAACTTCTCCAACAAGTCGCTAAGACACCAGCCCCACGGTGGGCGCCAACTGTCGTGGTTCTAAGTCTGACAGTAGAATAGGGGGTAGGTATGGAGAGGCAAGATCCTAGCTATGGAGTAGTTGTACACACGAGTGTTTTACGAGTTCAGGCCCTTCTCAGAGGAAGTAATAGCCCTACGTCTCGGAGCCCGGAGGCGGTCGACTGGTTTATGTGTGTATGAGTTACAGGGGTGCGAACCCTTCTACCAGTGGAGGGGGTGGCTTATATAGAGGACGCCAGGACCCAAGCCAACCCACGTAGCAGAGGGTTAAAGTAGATTAAGGCCGGGCGTTACTGGTAACGCCCTACATAAAGTGTCATCATGACCATTAAGACTACTTAATTACAGACCGTTTGGATGCAGAGTAGATCATGAACTCCTGGTGGTCGAGTGAGTCTTCATGGTCGAGTGCCTTCTAGCCAGTCGAGTGTCTTCTAGTCAGTCGAGTGGAGTCCCTCTTGGTCGACTGAAAGACGGCTTTTTTTAAGGGATGTCCTTGGGGAGGGTACTTTGGAAAGGCCAGTAACCCTACCCTAGGTACATGACTTCATCAGCTATCATTTGAGACTTGTGTATTTCTCCTACTGGATTGATACCTTGGTTCTTAACGGAGGGAAATACTTACCTCTACTTTGTTGCATCACCCTTTCCTCTTCAAGGAAAAAACCAACGCAGACTCAAGAAGTAGCACTTGACAAGCTCAGAGAGCACCGGTTTCTGTTTGGGAACGTAGCATGCAACTTCAAAAAAATTCCTATGATCACGCAAGAGCTATCTAGGAGATGCATAGCAACGAGGGGGGAGAGTGTGTCCACATACCCTCATAGACTGAAAGCGGAGGCATTAGTTAGCGCGGTTGATGTAGTCGAACGTCTTCACGATCCAACCGATCTAAGTACCAAATGTATGGCACCCCTGTGTTCAGCACACGTTCAGCTCAATGACGTACCTCGAGCTGTTAATCCAGTAGAGGGTCAAGGGAGAGTTCCATCAGCACGACGGCGTTGCGATGGTGTTGATGATGTGATACGTGCAGGGCTTCGACTAAGCACTACGATGCTATGACCGTAGGAGAAAACTGTGGAAGGGGGCACCGCAGACGGCTAAGAGAATTCTTGGTGTGTCTTTGGGGTGCCCCCACTTGCCCTTTGTATATAAAGGAGGGGAGGAGGAGGCCGGCGGCCTAGGAGGGGCGTGACAAGGGGGGGAGTCCTACTTGGACTCATAGTCCAAGTAGGATTCCCCCCTTCCTTCCAATGGAGAGGGGAAAGGGGAAAGGGGGAAGAGGGAGAAGGAAAGGGAGGGCCGCGCCCTCACCCCTTGTCCAATTTGGTTTGTGCAGGGGGGAGGCGCGCGCCACCTCCTATGGCAGCCTTCCCTCTCTCCACTATGGCCCATGAGGCCCATTAACTTTCCCGGGGGTTCTGGTAAACCCTCCGGCACTCCGTTTTTACCCGGTACCTCTCGGAACCCTTCCGGTGTCCGAATAACATCATCCAATATATCATTATTTATGTCTCGACCATTTTGAGACTCCTCTTCATGTTCGTTATCTCATCCTGGACTCTGAATAAACTTCGGTCATCAAAAACAGAAAACTCATAATATAAAACGTCATCGAACGTTAAGCGTGCGGACCCTACGGGTTCGAGAACTATGTAGACATGATCGAGACACATCTCCGATCAATAACCAATAGCGGAACCTGGATGCTCATATTGGCTCCTACATATTCTACGGAGATCTTTATCGGTCAAACCGCACAACAACATACGTCGTTCCCTTTGTCATCGGTATGTTACTTGCCCGAGATTCGATCGTCGGTATCTTCATATCTAGTTCAATCTCATTACCGGCAAGTCTCTTTACTCGTTCTGTAATGCTTCATCCTGCAACTAACTCATTAGTTACATTGCTTGCAAGGCTTATAGTGATGTGCATTACCGAGAGGGCCCAGAGATACCTCTCCGATACACAGAGTGACAAATCCTAATCTTGATCTATGCTAACCCAACAAACACCTTTGAAAACACCTGTAGAGCATCTTTATAATCACCCAGTTATGTTGTGACGTTTGATAGCACAAAAGGTGTTCCTCCGGTAATCGGGAGTTGCATAATCTCATAGTCAGAGGGACATGTATAAGTCATGGAGAAAGCAATAGCAATAAAACTTAATGATCATTATGCTAAGCTAATGGATGGGTCTTGTCCATCACATCATTCTCTCATGATGTGATCCCGTTCATCAAATGACAACACATATCTATGGTTAGGAAACATAACCATCTTTGATTAACGAGCTAGTCAAGTAGAGGCATACTAGGGACACTATGTTTTGTCTATGCATTCACACATGTACTAAGTTTCCGGTTAATACAATTCTAGCATGAATAGTAAACATTTATCATGATATAAGAAAATATAAATAACAACTTTATTATTGCCTCCAGGGCATATTTCCTTCAGTCTCCCACTTGCACTAGAGTCAATAATCTAGATTACATAGTAATGACTCTAACACCCATGGAGTCTTGGTGTTGATCATGTTTTGCTCGTTGAAGAGGTTTAGTCAACGGATCTGCAACATTCAAATCCGTATGTATGTTGCAAATCTCTATGTCTCCCTCCTTGACTTGATCGCGGATGGAATTGAAGCGTCTCTTGATGTGTTTGGTTCTCTTGTGAAATCTGGATTCCTTTGCCAAGGCAATTGCATCAGTATTCTCACAAAAGATTTTCATTGGACCCGATGCACTAGGTATTAGACCTAGATCGGATATGAACTCCTTCATCCAGACTCCTTCATTTGCTGCTTCCGAAGCAGCTATGTACTCCGCTTCACACGTAGATCCCGCCACGACGCTCTGCTTGGAACTGCACCAACTGACAGCTCCACCATTCAATATAAATATGTATATGGTTTGCAACTTAGAGTCATCCGGATCACTGTCAAAGCTTGCATCGACGTAACCATTTACTACAAGCTCTTTGTCACCTCCATAAACGAGAAACATATCCTTAGTCCTTTTTACATATTTCAGGATGTTCTTGACCGTTGTCCAGTGGTCCACTCCTGGATTACTTTGGTACCTCCCTGCTAAACTTATAGCAAGGCACACATCAGGTCTGGTACACAACATTGCATACATGATAGAACCTATGGCTGAAACATAGGGAATGACTTTTGTTTTCTCTCTATCTTCTGCAGTGGTCGAGCATTGAGTCTGACTCAACTTCACACCTTGTAACACGGGCAAGAACCCTTTCTTTGACTGATCCATTTTGAACTTCTTCAAAACTTTATCAAGGTATGTGCTTTGTGAAAGTCCAATTAAGAGTCTTGATCTATCTCTATAGATCTTGATGCCCAACATATAAGCAGCTTCACCGAGGTCTTTCATTGAAAAGTTCTTATTCAAGTATCCTTTTATGCTATCCAGAAATTCTGTATTATTTCCAATCAACAATATGCCATCCACACATAATATTAGAAATGCTACAGAGATCCCACTCACTTTCTTTTAAATACAGGCTTCTCCAAAAGTCTGTATAAAACCATATGCTTTGATCACATTATCAAAGCGTATATTCCAACTCCGAGAGGCTTGCACCAGTCCATAAATGGATCGCTGGAGCTTGCACACTTTGTTAGCACCTTTTGGATCAAAAAAACTTTCTGGTTGCATCATATACAACTCTTCTTTAAGAAATCCATTAAGGAATGCAATTTTGACATCCATTTGCCAAATTTCAGAATCATAAAACGCGGCAATTGCTAACATGATTCAGACAGACTTAAGCATCGCTATGGGTGAGAAGGTCTCATCGTAGTCAACTCCTTGAACTTGTCGAAAATATTTTGCAACAAGTCGAGCTTTGTAGACAGTAACATTACCGTCAGTATCAGTCTTCTTCTTGAAGATCCATTTATTTTCTATGGCTTGCCGATCATCGGGCAAGTCCACCAAAGTCCACACTTTGTTCTCATACATGGATCCCATCTTAGATTTCATGGCCTCAAGCCATTTCACGGAATCTGGGCTCATCATTGCTTCCTCATAGTTCGTAGGTTCATCATGGTCTAGTCACATGACTTCCAGAATAGGATTACCATACCACTCTAGTGCGGATCGTACTCTGGTTGACCTACGAGGTTCGGTAGTAACTTGATCTAAAGTTTCATGATCATCATCATTAGCTTCCTCACTAATTAGTGTAGGAATCACTGGAGCTGATTTATGTGATAAACTACTTTCCAATTCGGGAGAAGGTACAATTACCTCATCAAGTTCTACTTTCCTCCTACTCAGTTCTTTCGAGAGAAACTCCTTCTCTAGAAAGGATCCATTCTTAGCAACGAATATCTTGCCTTCGGATCTGTGATAAAAGGAGTACCCAATAATTTCCTTTGGGTATCCTATGAAGACACATTTCTCTGATTTGGGTTCGAGCTTATCAGGTTGAAGCTTTTCACATAAGCATCACAGCCCCAAACTTCATGATCATCAATCAAGATTCAACAAAAATAGACCACTCAACAAGGGTGCATGACCATAAAAGATTTTACTCATATAAATAGGACAACCATTATTCTCTGATTTAAATGAATAACCGTCTCGCATCAAACAAGATCCAGATATAATGTTCATGCTCAAAGCTAGCACCAAATAACAATTATTCAGGTCTAAAACTAATCCCGAAGATAGATGTAGAGGTACCGTGCCGACGGCGATCACATCGACCTTGGAACCATTTCCGGCGCGCATCATCACCTCGTCCTTAGCCAATCTTCGTTTAATACATAGCCCCTATTTCGAGTTGCAAATATGAGCAATAGAACCAGTATCAAATACCCAGGCGCTACTACGAGCATTAGTAAGGTACACATCAATAACATGTATATCAAATATACCTTTCACTTTGCCGTCCTTCTTATCCGCCAAATACTTGGGGCAGTTCCGCTTCCAGTGACCAGTCCCTTTGCAGTACAAGCACTCGGTTTCAAGCTTAGGTACAGACTTGGGCTTCTTCCTGGGAGTAGCAACTTGCTTGCAATTCTTCTTGAAGTTCCCCTTCTTTCCTTTGCCCTTCTTCTTGAAACTAGTGGTCTTGTTAACCATCAACACTTCATGCTCCTTCTTGATTTCTACCTCCGCAGCCTTTAGCATTGCAAAGAGCTTGGGAATAGTCTTTTCCGTTCCTTGCATATTATAGTTCATCATGAAGCCTTTATAGCTTGGTGGCAGTGATTGAAGAACTCTGTCAATGACACTATCATCAGGAAGATTAACTCCCAGCTGATTCAAGTGGTTATGGTACCCCAGGCATTCTGAGTATGTGTTCACTGACAAAACTATTCTCCTCCATCTTCCAGCTATAGAATTTGTTGGAGACTTCATATCTCTCAACTTGGGCATTTTCTTGAAATATTAACTTCAACTCTTGGAACATCTCATATGCTCCATGATGTTTAAAACGTCTTTGAAGTCCCGATTCTAAGCCGTAAAGCATGGCACACTGAACTATCGAGTAGTCATCAGATCGAGTCTGCCAGACATTCATAACATCAGCATCTGCTCCTGCAGCAGGCCTTGCACCTAGTGGTGCTTCCAGGACATAATTCTTCTATGCAGCAATGAGGATAATCCTCAAGTTACGGATAAGGGAGTCCTGGATAAGGGGGTATCCAGACAGCCGGACTATATACTTTGGTTGGACTGTTGGACTATGAAGATACAAGATTGAAGACTTCGTCCCGTGTCCGGATTGGACTGTTGGATTATGGAGTTTACCGCCGCGGATATATTTCAGCAATCGCCCTTCGGAGACATGCTAAATTCATTGAGGTCTCTCTCTCTGTCAGGAGATTCCTGGCCGAACTATGTTCGACTCGAGTGGGAAGCAGGCGATGAAGAAATTTGTTACCCACCCACCACCCACTTAATAGCTACTGTCGATGATTTGACCGACGTGCTCAACTTCGACTCCGAAGACATCGACGGTATAGACAACGATGCTGGAGAAGAACAAGAACCACCGCCCACAGGGCGCTGGACAACCACCTCTTCATATGATATATATATGGGGGACACCCCAAGGACAACAATGGCGACGAGGCAACAGAAGATAACCCCTCATGGAGGAAATCAAAGCATGGGTGTCATCGGCGCCGCTCTAAGCCCCGCCACAGAAATATCGGCATAGGAGATGAAAACAATCCGGATGCTGCCGAACATGAATACAACCCTGATCAGCCTGCCTTTGAACAAGCCGAACAGGAACACGAGCATGTCAACCCAGATGAACAGGCGACTTAGACCTCTCCAACATATCTATAATTTATGAAGCATTCATGCTATATTATTATCTGTTTTGAATGATTATGGGCTTTATTATACACTTTTATATTACTTTTGGGACTAACCTATTAACCGGAGGCCCAGCCCATATTGCTGTTTTATTGCCTGTTTCAGTATTTCGAAGAAAAGGAATATCAAACAGAGTCCAAATGGAATGAAACCTTCAGCATCGTGATTTTTTGGAAGAATATCATCCTGGAGGCTTGGAGATCAAGTCAGAAGATCCTCGAGGAGCCCAGGAGATAGGGGGCGCCCCCCTACAGAGCGCGGCCCCCTGTCTCATGGACCCCTCGAGCACCCCCCGACTGACTTCTTTCGCCTATATATGCCTACATACCCTAAAACCATCGAATATCAAGATAGATCGGGAGTTCCGCCGCCGCAAGCCTCTGTAGCCACCAAAAACCTCTCGGGAGCCCGTTCCGGCACCCTATCGGAGGGGGAACCCATCACCGGTGGCCATCTTCATCATCCCGGTGCTCTCCATGACGAGGAGGGAGTAGTTCACCCTCGGGGCTAAGGGTATGTACCAGTAGCTATGTGTTTGATCTCTCTCTCTCTCTCTCTCTCGTGTTCTCTCTCATGTTCCCTCTATGGCACGATCTTGATGTATCCCGAGCTTTGCTATTATAGTTGGATCTTATGATGTTTCTCCTCCTCTACTCTCTTGTGATGAATTGAGTTTCCCCTTTGAATTTATCTTATCAGATTGAGTCTTTTATGAGAACACTTGATGTATGTCTTGCTGTGCTTATCTGTGGTGACAATGGGATATCATGTGCCACTTGATGTATGTTTTGGTGACCAACTTGTGGGTTCCTCCCATGAACCTATGCATAGGGGTTGGCACACGTTCTTGACTCTCCGGTAGAAACTTTGGGGAACTCTTTGAAGTACTTTGTGTTGGTTGGATGAATCTGAGATTATGTGATGCATATCGTATAATCATGCCCACGGATACTTGAGGTGACAATGGAGTATCTAGGTGACATTAGGGTTTTGGTTGATTTGTGTCTTAAGGTGTTATTCTAGTACGAACTCTTTTATAGATCGATCCTAAAGAATAACTTTGAGGTGGTTTCATACCCTACCATAATCTATTCGTTTGTTCTGCGCTATTAGTGTCTTTGGAGTGACTCTTTGTTGCATTTTGAGGGATTGTTATATGATCTATCTATGCTATTATTGTTGAGAGAACTTGCACTAGTGAAAGTAGGAACCCTAGGCCTTGTTTCCTATCATTGCAATACCGTTTACGCTCACTTTTATCATTAGTTACCTTGCTGTTTTTATAATTTCAGATTACAAATACCTTTATCTACTATCCATATTGCACTTGTTTCACCATCTCTTTGCCGAACTAGTGCACCTATACAATTTACCATTGTATTGGGTGTGTTGGGGACACAAGAGACTCTTTGTTATTTGGTTGCACGGTTGTTTGAGAGAGACCATCTTCATCCTACGCCTCCTACGGATTGATAAACCTTAGGTCATCCACTTGAGGGAAATTTGCTACTGTCCTAGAAACATGTGCACTTGCAGGCCCAACAATGTTTACAAGAAGAAGGTTGTGTAGTAGACATCAAGCTCTTTTCTGGCGCCGTTGCCGGGGAGGCTAGGTAAAGGGCACTCACTCACACCCCGTCAACTAAGCTCTTTTCTGGCGCCGTTGCCGGGGGGTGAGTGCTTGAAGGTATATCTTTAGATCTTGCAATCGAATCTTTTTGTTTCTTGTTTTATCACTAGTTTAGTTTATAAAAGAAAATTACCAAAAAATGGAGTTGAGTTTGTCTCATACGCTTCGTCTTTTTAATATCTTTCGTGAGTATGATGAAAAGGAAAATTATGCTCAAGTGCTAGAAGAAGAAATCAATAGAATGTTTGATACTAAATCTTTGAATGATGAGCATGAGTGCAATGTTGTTAGTATGAATTCCTTGAATATCCGTGATGCTAATGATATGCAAAGCCACAAGCTTCGGGAAGCTATGTTTGATGAATATGATATTTTTTGTCCCCCAAGTTTTGATAAGAATATTTATTATGATGAAAGCATGCATTCACGCCCAATATGCGATACTATCCTAAA
Organism: Triticum aestivum; assembly: GCF_018294505.1. NCBI lineage: Eukaryota > Viridiplantae > Streptophyta > Magnoliopsida > Poales > Poaceae > Triticum > Triticum aestivum. The sequence goes on along the minus strand of NC_057807.1, from coordinate 611,859,250 downwards.
GAGACTCAAAGGTCCCACCAAGGATAGAACCGCATATTGATACGCTTTTGCAAGGTGGATATCATTACATCAACATTACATAATAGATAGGGATACATACATAAGGCATCCAATGCCACACGAATACAACATCATCTTACATAAGAGCACCATCCGACTACGGATGAAACACAAACAGAAACTCAAACGACATCCACCCTGCTAGCCCAGGCTGCCGACCTGGAACCTATCTCCTGATCGAAGAAGAAGTAGAAGAAGAACTCCAAAACAAGCAAACATCGCTCTCGCGTCATGACCATCGCATAACCTATACCTGCAACTGTTGTTGTAGTAATCTGTGAGCCACGAGGACTCAGCAATCCCATTACCATCGGTATCAAGACTAGCAAAGATTAATGGGAAAGGAAGGGGTAAAGTGGTGAGGTTGCAGCAGCGACTAAGCATATATGGTGGCTAACATACGCAAATAAGAGCGAGAAGAGAGCAAACGGAATATTCGTGAAGCTAGCAATGATCAAGAGGTGATCCTGAACTCCTACTTACGTAAAACATAACCCTAAACCGTGTTCACTTCCCGAACTCCGCCGAAAAGAGACCATCATGGCTACACACGCGGTTGATGCGTTTTAATTCGGATCTGGTGTCAAGTTATCTACAACCGGACATTAACAAATTCCGCCACATAACCGCGGGCACGACTCTCGAAAGTTTATTCCCTGCAGGGGTGTCCCAAATTATCCCATCACAAGCTCTCACGGTCAATGAAGGATATTCCTTCTCCCAGGAAGACCCGATCAGTCTCGGAATCCCGTTTTACAAGACATTTCGACAATGGTAAAACAAGACCAGCAAGACCGCCCGATGTGTCGACAATCCCGATAGGAGTCGCACGTATCTCGTTCTCAGGACACACCGGATAATCTAAGCGTACAGGTAGCGACGTAACCCAAGTTGCCAAGGGATGGTCCCGCACGGTGCTCTAGTTTGGACCAACACTTAGACAAGCATTGGCCCGGGGGGGGGGGCTAAAATAAAGATGACCCTCAGGTTAATTACTCCCAAGGGAAAGGTATAGGTGGTAGGCAAATGGTAAAACCAATGTTGGGCCTTGCTGGAGGAGTTTTATTCAAGGCGAACTGTCAAGGGGGTCCCATAAATCACCCAACCACATTAGGGACACAAAAACCGGGAAGATAATACCGATATGACAGAAACTAGTGCGGCAAGAGTGGAACAAAACACCAGGCATAAGGCCGAGCCTTCCACCCTTCACCAAGTATATGGATGCATTAATAATATAAGCGATATTGTGATATCCCAACATAATCCTGTCCACCATGGAGCAATCTTCAACTTCACCTGCAACTAACAACGCTATAAGAGGGGCTGAGCAAAGCGGTAACATAGCCAAGCAACGGTTTGCTAGGAAGGGTGAAAAAGGTTAGAGGCTGACATGGCAATTTGGGAGGCTTGAAGAATCAAGTGATAGGAAGCGCAGCAAAGCGATAGAACGAAGCAACAAGCATAGCAATGATAGTAATGAGATCCAAGGTGCCGGTCATCTTGCCTGAAATCCCGCTAGGAAGAAGAACGAGTCCATGAAGAAGACAAACGAACGTAGTCGAACGAATCCTCACAACTCCGGAACGAAACCGAAGCTAACGAGAGAAGCAAACCGGAAAGAAGCAAACAACATGGTAAACAACCATCACATAAACATGGCATGATGCACAAGCAAGTATGATGCATGTCCGGTTTAAAGAGGCATGGCATGGCAAAGTGCACAAACAACACTACAAGTTAAGTGGAGCTCAATATGTAACAAGTTGCATATTGACGAAACACCACATTTGATTATTTCGTTCACTCCCGTTTAGGTACTCAACAATATTAAATGTTGTTAAACATGGCAAGGGGTGAAGCATAATAAAACTACCTATCTAGGCAATTTAAATGAGGCCGGAAACAAGAAACAACAATTCCGGAAAATCCCCATATGCATATTTAGAATTTGGTACTGTTCTGGTCTAAAATATATTTTATTGTTGTTAAACAGGAAAATAAGGTGCACCATGTTAAACTAGGCATTTTTCCACCCCATTTACATATAAAGTTTATTAAATTCGGAGCTACGATTATTTAGTTATGAATTAAAGCATTTTAGCATGGCATTTAAGCAAATTTAATCAAACAACAATTTAAACATTTTGAACATGGATGGAAGTGGCATATTATGAAACTAGATGAAATACTAAGCATTTTACATATATAAAACATTTTAAACCGATGCACGGTTGGTGATTTATTATAAACATGAACAACAAGGGGCAATCTGTAAACATGCAGTTTTCTGGATAAAACACAAAATCGTTCGGCAGAAAAAAATATAGTGAACGGGCCGAAACTGGCTGGCCTAACAGTGCATAGGGCAGAGGGGCTCGAGGGGGCTGCTCACCAAAGACCTCGGGCCAGAGCAGAGGAGAGCTGGGGCTGGGCCGCGGCTTGGAGTGGGCGCGGTCATGCGAGCGATGGGTCAACGCGAGCGCTCGAGTCAAAGCGGCTTGATGCAGAAGAGTCGCCGCTCGTCTCCCTCACTCGAACAGAGGGAGGCAGCGCTGGGGACTTGCGGCGGGGCTGGCAGGCGCGGGAAGCTGCAGTTCAGCGAGGTGGCGAGCAGATCCCGGCGGTGCCGCGCCGAACAGAGGCTGACGGAGGCGGATCCGGTGACGGCTTGCGGTTGGTGCGGCCATGGCAGCAGAGGGAGAGCTTCGTCCGATTCCTGACAGAGAAGAAAATGAACAGGAAAGGGAGGGAGATTAGAGGAGGAAGGAGGGAGAAACGGAAGAAAAGAAAGAGCAAAGGGAAGGGCAACACTCATCTGCTGGCTCCGGCGAGCTGCAGCTTGCTAGGGTGGAGCAGGGGCGCTTGCGCGACTGTGGTTGGAGGGAGACAGAGAAGCCAGGCCTCGGCGGCACGACGGACAGACGAGGACGGCGGGGTTCGGACCGGAACTCGCAGGTGTGCTTGGGAGCCCTCGAGCGGGAGAGGCTGTGGGCGCGACGGGGTCGGCCTGCAGGTGGTCGGAGGCTGGCCGGGGTGGCCTGGCCGGCAGAACTGCTCGCCGGGGACGACGGCAGGCGAACTGGAGGAGAGGCGCGGGGCTCGATGGTGCTCCGGAGTCGAGGTGGGGCTCGGGGAAGGAGCACGATGTGGAGAAGCTCCTCTCCTCCGGATCGAACAGGGGAGAGAAGGCAGCGGGGCGCTGGTTGCTCGAGTAGGAGGTGGCCATGGATCGAGAGGAGTGGAGGGTTGCTGAAAGGATCGAGATGGACCTAGGGGGGGGTGAATAGGTACAACTACAAATTTTAATTATTACTTAGCAATTTCAGGCAATAATGCGGAATATGAAGATAAGCCTAACAATTGCAAGTGAGTACTAAGTACTAAGCAAGTAACACAAGCATGCAAGTAAACAAGCACAATATGATATACGTAAGTGCACAGAGACAAGTAACCACAAGTAGAGAGTTAGGGTTAGGAATAACCGCAACTCAGAGAGACGAGGATGTATGCCGATGTTCACTTCTTTGGAGGGAAGCTAGTCACCGTTAGAGAGGTGGATCTTCCACGAAGGCACACCAATGCCACGAAGGCTCACCCTATTCTCCCTTTGAGACAACACCATGGAGGCGTTTCTCAACCACTAGTGGTAGACCTTGGGGTGGTCTCCAAACCCTCACAAACTTTTCCGAGGGTAATCACAAAGTTCGATTTCTCTCCGAATGACTCCTACCGCCTAGGAGTCTCCAACCTCCAAGAGTAACAAGAACGATGGGGGAAAGCTCAAAACTTTCTCAAATCACGAATTCCTTTGGTGCAAAGAAGGGGAAAGAGTGGATCTATCACTTGATTGGAGAACTTCTCTCAAATGCTCCTAGAACACTTGGGAATCTAGGATTTGGTGTAGGTGAATGAGAGAGAGAGAGAGTGAGGAGTGTTCTTGGTAGGCTCAAAGTGAATGGTCAACCTTATCCCGTGGAAGGGAAAGGCATATATATAGTAGGTGAGGAAAACTGACCGTTTGTGGAACATAAGTGCACAGGATAGGTCGGACGTCCGGAGAACATCAGACGTCCGGAGGCACAAATAGGTCCGGACGTCCGACAGTCATCGGACGACCGGCCGCTGTGAAACTGTGAGCCACAACCCAGTGTACAGGACACAGGCGTCCGAGACGGGCCGGACATCTGGAGCACGGACGACCGGAGAGTCTGGAAATCCGTAAAAATGATTCTGTTGTGAAAGTATCAGACGTCCGGAGAGTTCCGGACATCCGTAAAAATCATACTGTAAAGGAACACCGGATGACCGAAAGGATCCGTACGTCCGGGCAGCTGAGAAGGACCGGACATCCATAGAGCACCGGACGTCTGGAGGCAAAGTATAGGAACAATGGCTTTTGAGAAAGTTTTTCACTAGATCCAATGATCCCCTCTTAATAGTGCGTGATCCCTATACTCAAGAACAGACCATAAATGAAGTCAATATCTTGTATCTCCATTCTTGAGTTATATGCTTTTCGTCCCTAGTCATGATCCATGCACACGGTCTTTGATACATAATCCTGAGATATACTTGATAAACATGATTAGTCCCTAGCATATGTGTTGTCATCAACATCAAAATATGATTAAGGGCATGATTGCACTTTCAATCTCCCCCTTTTTGGTAGTTGATGACAAGTCATATGCACACTCATAATAGTAATCAAAAGTATTTGTTGTGGAGCTCAATAACAATTATCAAGAATGAGCAACGAGTGAGCTCCCCCTCAAAGTGATACCATAGATACTAAAACATGACGAGGGCTCCCCCTGAAAATGATGCCCAATATAGCCAAATCTCATACACACGATAATCAAAAATTAAACTTCATATAGATTCACCAAATCTCAGTCTCAACAAACTCATACCATAGGTTCAATACAAGCTAAAACACAATCATAACAATAAGTTCGATGACATAATGAGCTAGAAAAACATGCATATAGAGCCTACTCCCCCTTGGCATCAAATATCCAAAAATAGAGAATAGGGGGAAACATAACAGCATCAGAGATCATCCTCATCATCATCATCATCATGAGCACCACTGCCACCAGCCTCGTCGAAGAAATCAGCCCACTCAGGACCCGAGGGGAAACCAACGTCAGAAGGGGGCTCTTCAGGAAGACGCTCATCGTCACTCACATCATACACTCCTGAGTCTCTCAGACGAGCCTTCAGAGCGTTCTTGGAAGTTACCATGCGAGTGACAACATCGTGGTGTTGGGAGCAATGGAAGGTGAACATCTTCATCATGGCAGAGTGAGCCTTCCCAAGAAAATGAGCAATGCGCCCAAAAGGTGTAGAACTGGAAGGAGAATGGGCAGCATGAGAAGGAACACTAGCGGCGGTGCGACAAGCAATAGCGGTAGGAGGAGGAACATGATCAGCCACCATGTGAGCGGGAATGACTCATCGCTCATGCACATGAGTGTGGGCAATGGAAAAGGGAGCTACGCTCTCGATAAAAGCCTGAATAAAGGGTGCACGAGGAAAAGCCCTCTTGTGCTGGAAGCTAGCAAGGTGGATTTCATGCCATAGAAAGTGTGGAAGATTGATCTTCCCTTTAGGAGATGCAAAGAGGCGATGCATGAGATCAATGCAATAGCTGCTGCAGGAGCCTTTGTCACCCATCTTGGGATAACTGGTGCAGATGATACCCTGATAAATGATGTTGAATGGGAAGCGCCAAATGAAGACTTGGTTTAGACCCTTTTGTTTTTCAATGTCAGACAAAGTTGGTATAGGTCTAATAAGATCCGCACAAACCTCAATGCCCTTGGGCCTATGGTTGGGGTCATCCTTGTGGATTTTGAACCCAGTGTCGGGAAATCCAAGGGCAGTGAGAAATTGAGCATAAGATGCTGTGAGTGCAGTGTCTGAGGTCATCCATGTGACAGTGTTATCAGGAGCAAAATAACATGTGGCATAGAATTGATGAATGGCAGCGTGGTTAAAATCATGTTGAAATGCAAATGGGGCAGCTAGATTGGAAGACTCAATGAGCTCAATAGCTCCCAGATATTTCTCCGGATGAGTGCGAATGTGCTCAAGATCAATGCAGACATGGAGTGACAAGCCTTTAGGGATGAAAATCGTGGTGAAGATGTCGGCTTGGACATTTGTGCGAAAGCGACTATCCTGAGAATCCCTAACAATAGTAAATTGATCTACATCGCGACACAATTTAAGATATGAAGCTTTGGGAACCTCGTTGAAACGCTTAACATGACGGCTGAGTGGTAATGGAGGCTCAATTGAGATGTGACGAGCATCACCGTGGGGTTGCACCGAAGGAGGAGGAGGCTGAAAGGTTGGACGACAAGTGCCCGGCTTGGGTGCAGCGACGCGAACACCAACAAACGGGGCCGGTTCCACCTCCTCAAGTTCATCCTCAAAGTCCGACGCCTGTGAGGAGGAATCGCTAGACGAGCTGGGAGGACGAGCGACACGTTTCCGAGGACGAGCCTGCTCCTGGGAGTCATCGGAGCCACCACGACGAGACGGACGAGCCGACCCTCCGGCGACTTGCTTGTGAGATGAGTGCTTGGTCTGAGGCATCATGACCTTGAAGGGAGGAACACGGAGGAAACGGGCGACCGGACCAAAACAAGAAACCGGAGGGAGAGAGAGGCCGCCGGGGCTTGAGCGAAGCCAAGCAGGACAGCAGAGCCGCGGCGAGGACGGAGGCCACAGAGCAGATCCCGAGCGGAGAGGACCCCCGGCGAGGGGCACAACAGCGTGCGGCCGCGGCGAGAGGCCACAAGGCAGGAGCGGCGGCGGCGGTGGGGAAGCAGTGGAGAGGAGATGAGGAAGCAGTTCTGAAACCCTACCGCGCACTATATATAGGGGCCGGTGAAAACGATCGGACGACCGGAGCCTACGGACGACCGGAGTCGAATAGGAGTCCGGACGACTGGGGGGGGGGGGTACGGACGACCAGAGCCGGGGCCAGAAAAATGGAAGATGATAGAATGAGTTTACGGACGGCCGGAAGCCTCGGATGTCCGGCCTGGCGGCACCAGAAAGTATATTACGGATGTCCGGATAGGCCGGACGACTGTGCGGAGTGTAACAGAGAAGAAATTTTGGACGTCCGGAGTCTTACGGACGTCCGATGTTTCGGCGTCAAGGCCAGCTAAGGGAACCAGAGAGGATTTTACGGGCGTCCGGATAGGCCGGACGACCGGGCGAGGTCAACAGAGAAGAATTTACGGACGTCTGGATTCCTACGGACGACCGGCATTGAAGAAACACATGGATGTTCGGAACCTACGAACGTCCGACGCCAGAATTTGAGAAGAGGCAAGTTGTAAGTGTATGTGTTGTTGATCATGATGAGGAGAAGACAATTACCGTCCACAGTAAAAGTTTCTTTATTTAGTAATTAATACCCTACCCCAATCAATAATAGCCATATACCATTCCAATATTGGCCTAGTGATACAAGTGGTGGCTAATGCCACCATGTATGAGTAGACGTGACATGACACGGAAAGATTTGAACTTTGAGTGCATAATCACTACTCCATCATGTTAAAGCATCGTAGTTCTAGAACCATGGTAACTTTGAGAGTGTTGGTTCTTTTTATGCATTAAGTAGGGTGAGAATATTCATGAATTGAATGCCTCCCCCTAAATATATGCCTACATCATGACAAGACATTAGATTCATGCATGAATGGGTACTAGATTTCACATAATATTGTCAAGCTCCAAGATACCAAGTTCACGCCGAAGTCGACAAAACCTTGCTTCATCTAAAGGTTTGGTGAAGATATCTGCCAGTTGAAAATCTGTACCAATGTGATCAATGTGAATATCACCCTTTTCAACATGATCTCTCAAGAAATGATACCTAATATCAATGTGTTTGGTGCGGAGATGATCTTTGGGGTTCTCAGCAATATTGATGGCACTTTCATTATCACACAGAAGAGGCACATGTCTATACGTGATACCGTAATCCTTCAAAGTTTGCCTCATCCATAACAACTGAGTTGCACAACTGGCGGCAGCAATGTATTCAGCTTCTGCGGTAGAGAGAGCAATACAATTTTGTTTCTTCGAGGGCCAACTTACCAAGGATCGTCCAAGAAACTGACATGCACCGGATGTGGACTTACGATCCACTTTGTCTCCAGCCCAATCCGCATCCGAGTACCCAATGAGATCAAACTTAGCATCCTTGGGGTACCAGAGGCCCAACTTTGGGGTGTGAACAAGGTATCTAAGAATATGCTTAACCGCCTTATGATGACTTTCCATAGGGAAAGCTTGAAATCTAGCACACATGCATACACTGAACATGATGTCTGGTCTAGATGCATAAAGATAAAGCAATGAACCAATCATAGAGCGGTAAGTATAGGGGTCGATAGTACCATTTGTGTCTTCAGTGAGAGCAATTTTGGTTGGCATGGGTGTCTTGCATGGACTAGCATCAGACATACCAAACTTCTCTAGAATATCCTTGAGGTACTTTGCTTGAGATAAGAAAATTCCTTCTTGAAATTGTTGAATTTGAAATCCGAGGAAGAACTTCAAATCCGTATTGAGTGACATTTCAAAATTCTTGGTCATTGAAGTCGCAAACTTCTTGCACAAATGAATGTTAGGGGAACCAAAAATGATGTCATCTACATAGATTTGGCATAGGATCAAATCACCCTTGTCCCTCTTAGTAAAAAGAGTGGGATCGATCACCCCTCTCACAAAACTACCATCGAGTAAAAACTTCTTCAAATGATCATACCAAGCACGAGGTGCTTGTTTGAGGCCATACAAAGCCTTATGAAGTTTATACACATAGTCTTTGTGAAAGGGATCAACGAACCCGGGTGGTTGTGACACATATACTTCTTCTTGTAGAGGACCGTTAAGGAAAGCACTCTTCACATCCATTTGATGTAATGTAAAACCATTGAAAGCGGCATAAGCAAGTAAGATGCGAATGGATTCAAGACGGGCAACGGGGGCAAAGGTCTCACCAAAGTCCAAACCTTCAACTTGTGAGTACCCTTGTGCCACTAACCTTGCCTTGTTGCGGATGATTACACCATTTTCGTCTTGCTTGTTCTTGAAAATCCATTTTGTTCCAATGACGTTGTGCTCAGTAGATGGCCTCTTGACTAATGACCACACTTGGTTGCGTTCAAAACTGTTCAACTCTTCTTGCATAGCAACTAGCCAATCGTTGTCCATCAATGCATCTTGTACCTTGAGGGGCTCAATACTAGACACAAATGAGAAGTGAGCACAAAATTTTGTCAAATGTTTACGAGTGACTCTACCTTCCGATATGCCGGTGAGAATTTTGTCAACATCAACACGACCGGCCACTTGAGGAATGATAGAGGTAAGGGTTTCACGAGGTTCAACTTCATGTCCATCATCCACGTCCTCAACATATGGATCATTAATGTGTGGAGGAAGATTTTCTTATTCATATTGCATTTGTTGAGGTTCATCATTAATGATTGGACTTTCTTGTTCTTGCACTTGATGATGATCTTGTTCTTGAAGATTATCATGAAGAGGAACTTGATCATCTTCTTCTACTTGAACTAAGGGCACCGGTTGGACAATAGGAGCTTGTGATAGTATGGGAGTTGAAATAGTTTGATGATGTGTGAGATTTTCATCTTCGTCTTCATCATCATGAGGTTCTTGTTCCATAGGAAGAAGTGCACCAACACCCATGGTCAAAATGTCTTGAGATGAATCTTCTTCACCTACATCACTTAGATGAACTTGCTCCCCGTGGGAGCCATTAAATTCATCAAACACCACGTCACAAGTTTCTACAACACATCCGTTGGATTTTTTGTAGACTCTATAGGCGTGAGAGTTTGATCCATAGCCAACAAATATGCCCTCAATTGTTTTGGATTGAAATTTTCCTAACCGTTCTCTTTTGTTGAGGATGAAACATTTGCATCCAAATACACGAAAGTACTTGACATTTGGCTTGTTTCCAGTGAGAAGCTCATATGGAGTCTTTTCCAATATAGTGCGGAGGAAGAGCCGGTGTGATGCTTGGCATGCGGTGTTGACAGCTTCGGCCCAAAAACTATGTGGTGACTTGTATTCATCCAACATGGACCTTGCCATCTCTACAAGTGTACGGTTCTTCCTTTTGGCTACACCATTTTGCTGAGGAGTGTATGGAGCTGAATATTGATGCTAAATCCCTTCATCACTAAGAAATTATTCCAAGGTATAGTTCTTGAACTCAGAGCCATTGTCACTTTTTATTGCCCGAATTTCTTTGTCAAACTTGCGTTGGGCTTGCTCGGCAAAATCAATGAAAGTGATCTTCGTTTCGTCCTTGGACTTGAGGAAGAACACCCATGTATATCTTGAGTAATCATCAACAATGACAAGCCCATACTTTTTCCCACCAAGACTATCCCATGAAGGAGGCCCAAAGAGATCCACATGGAGGAGCTCCAGGGGCCTTGAAGTAGATACTATGTTCTTGGGTGGGTCCTTTGATTGATGTTGCTTCCCGGCTATGCATGCACTACACACACGATCTTTCTCAAAAGAGACATTGGTTAGTCCAAGGATGTGATTCCCCTTTAAGATATCTTGAAGATTTCTCATGCCGACATGGGCTAGCCGGCGATGCCATAGCCACCCCTTGTCAGCCTTGGCCATTAGACAAGTTGCATGGAATGTGCTCTCTTTCGAGAAATCAACCGTGTAAAGGTTGCCATCCAACTCTCCAACAAAGGCCACTTTGAGAGTATCTCTCTTAAAGACTTTCACATCCGTTAGTCCAAAGAGTGTATCATAACCAATAGAAGCCAATTGGCAAACAGAAAGCAAGTGGTATTTAAGGGATTGGACAAGCATGACATTTGCAAGAGACATGCCATTTGTGATAGCCACCTTGCCCAAACCGAGTACCTGTCCTTTTGAACCTCCACCAAACATGATGCTCATGAATGGTTGAATGGCTTCCATGAAATCGTAGAGAAATTTGCTATCTCCGGTCATATGATTTGTACAACCACTATCAATCACCCATTTCACTCCACCGAAGAAGGCAACCTACACACAACTAGGACTTGGTTAGAGGCACCCATTTTGCAATGGGACCTCTCAAGTTAGTCACAAGGGTCTTAGGGACCCAAATAGCATAGAACCGGAATGCATTTCGAGGGCCAACAAATTTTGCAAAGACTTCTCCACCCTTCTTCTTACGAAGTACATAGGATGGAGGCATGAACTCTTTAGGCTTGTTGAGAGTGGGCATGCCCCTTGTGGCCTTCCCACTCACAACCTTACCTTTCTCCTTGTGCCCTTCTCTTACAAATGTTTCTTTTAGAGGAGTTGTGCACTTTTGAGAGGACGTCTTCTTCTTGCTTGTGCTTGGGTCAAACCCAAGTCCCTCTTTGGCAAACACCTCATTGTGTTGACTCAATATCTCATCAAGATTCTTTTGCCCTTGAGCACATGTCATGAGGCCTTTCTCGATTTGAGCCTTGAGAAAACAATTTTCCTCAAGAATAGATGCTAGATCACTACTAGAGTTAGTAGTACAAGCATCAACATTGATAATAGGAGAAGAGTAAGCCTTGGCTAGAGTTTCAAGATAAGTAAGTTTGAGTGTCTCAAAACTCTTTGTAAGAACGGTGAGCTCTCCTTCCTTAGTCTTGAGAGACACGGATAGAAGCTCACAATCCTTAGATAGAGAAGCATGAGACTGTACAAGCTTACTTTTATCATTCATTAATTCTTCGCAAGAGTTAATAGCCTTTTTCAAGGAGGCAAGATCATTAGTGTGAACATCAATATTTGCACCAATTTTTAAGCATAGTTCATCATTTCGTGCTTCCTCATATTGGACTTTCCGCTCAAGGATTTCACATTTTTCCTTTTCCTCAGTGACGAGGGTTTCGAGTTCCTTAATGGTGATGGTGTGCTTACTCACCATCTCCATAAGCATACGAAACATAGTGAGCTTCTTTCCTTTGAGGGAGCACATGAACTTATTAAGTTTAGCAATCATAGGATCATCTAGATCATCATCCTCATAACTATCCTCCGCATCAAGATACTCATCACTAGGAGTAGATGGAGTGAAGAGAGGAGGATTTGATCGTGGAGTTACCTTGACCTTGTCAGAAGAGCTTTGGTCCTCTCCATCTTCAACCATGGACTTTGCCATTAGGCACTTGTGAGCGTTGCCCTTGTAATCTTTCATGTAGTTGTAGGTGACCACGTCATCACTCTTGTTTACTAACCTCAAGGTGTTTTGAGAGTCTTGAGCAACTCCGGCAACACCACTAACATCATCCGGATCGGATTCTTCTTGAACAACCATTGCTTTTCCATCTCTCTTCCTGAGTTTGGATTTCAAAGGATTTGGCAACTTCTTCTTGGGAAAGGTCTTGGGAAACCTTGGTTTATCTTCTCTCTTCTCATAAGGGCACTCGTTGGAGAAGTGGTTGGTCTCTTCACAGTTGTAGCATTTTCTTACTTTCTTCTTTGGAAATCTTCCCTTGAATTTTCCCGCGCTAAACTTCTTGACAAAGAGAGCCATGTCTTCATATGAAGGGCCCTCGTCGGATTCAATCTCATCACCATCTTCATCATCATCATCATCATCTTCTTCTTCTTCATTTTGCTCACATACATGCTTGGCCTTCAATGCAAGATTGATCTTTGATGATGGTGAACCATGCATGGCAAGATGTTTTGTGGCATTAGCCTTCGACTCTTCGAATAGTTGAAAGTTGGATATGATGTCATCTGGAGTCATTTCCTTGAAGGTATGGTGTTGTCTTATGTCCCACGCCATTTGATGGTGATATGAGGCAAGAGCATGAAGCAACTTATCCACAAGGAAGCGCTTAGTCATGTTGAATCCATCTTGTGTCTTGTCACACTCACATGACTCAATATCAGCAGTGAGAGTCATGAGACGCTCATGGAGTTGATTGGGGGTTTCACCTTTCTCCATACAAAAGTTTTGCAATTGTCCCTTGGCAATTTCATATTGAGCACTCCGGAGGGTAGAGGTGCCAGTCTTGGATCTTATAATACTTTCCCATAGTTCCTTGGCACATGTGATATGTATGAACGGTCTCCTTTGCTTTTCAGCCATACCTCTCCTTATACACATGATTGTAGTGTCATTGAGGTTCTTGTCATATATTTCTCTTGGTGTGGGGTTCTTTGGATCAACCACATGATAGCCATACTCTATGATCTCCAGCATCTCATCGTTTCCATGTCGAAGATGATCCTGCATAGCAACTCTCCACAAAGCAAAATCGGAAGTGGCACTAAGTAAAGGAGGTTTGCCTTCAGGATTATATCTTGGTTTCTCAACCTAAGGTCTTGCATAAAGCGAAGGAACACTAGCATGTTCATTGCTAGGAGGTTGCTGACCAAGTGATGAAGTAGGCACAGTTGGCCTCGAACCCACACCACCTGAGTGTGGTGCAAGCACCGTGGACAACGTGGCTAATCTCATTTGGACCAAGGCCTCAAGAGAAGCATCATGCTCCTCTTTTTGCTTAGCAAGGGCCCGTTCTAGATCATCAGACGTAAAGGACTTGACTTCAGAAGAAGCCTCGCCTTTATCCTTAGGATCTACAACCAGGGGAGTCCCATCTAGGTTCATCTCACTCTAGGGCGGTTAAGCCACAAGAATAGAGCATGAGGCTCTGATACGAATTGAAAGGATTGAGATGGACCTAGAGGGGGGGGGGGTGAATAGGTACAACTACAAATTTTAATTATTACTTAGCAATTTTAGGCAATAATGCGGAATATGAAGATAAGCCTAACAATTGCAAGTGAGTACTAAGTACTAAGCAAGTAACACTAGCATGCAAGTAAACAAGCACAATATGATATACGTAAGTGCATAGAGACAAGTAACCACAAGTAGAGAGTTAGGGTTAGGAATAACCGCAACTCCGGGAGACGAAGATGTATGCCGATGTTCACTTCCTTGGAGGGAAGCTAGTCACCGTTTGAGAGGTGGATGTTACCACGAAGGCACACCAACGCCACGAAGGCTCACCCTATTCTCCCTTTGAGACAACACCACGGAGGCGTTTCTCAACCACTAGTGGTAGACCTTGGGGTGGTCTCCAAACCCTCACAAACTTTTCCGAGGGTAATCACAAAGTTTGATTCCTCTCCGAATGACTCCTACCGCCTAGGAGTATCTAACCTCCAAGAGTAACAAGAACAATGGTGGAAAGCTCAAAACTTGCTCAAATCACAAATTCCTTTGGTGCAAAGAAGGGGAAAGAGTGGATCTATCACTTGATTGGAGAACTTCTCTCAAATGCTCCTAGAACACTTGGGAATCTAGGATTTGGTGTAGGTGAATGAGAGAGAGAGAGTGAGGAGTGTTCTTGGTAGGCTCAAAGTGAATGGTCAACCTTATCCCGTGGAAGGGAAAGGCATATATATATAGTAGGTGAGGAAAAGTGACCGTTTGGGGAACATAAGTGCACAGGATAGGTCGGACATCCGGAGAACATCGGACGTCCGGAGGCACAAATAGGTCCGAACGTCCGACAGTCATCGGACGACCGGCCGCTGTGAAACTATGAGCCATGACCCAGTGTACAGGACATGGACGTCCGAGATGGGCCGGACATCCGGAGCACGGACGACTGGAGAGTCCGGAAATCCGTAAAAATGATTCTGTTGTGAAAGTACCGGACGTCCGGAGAGTTCCGGACATCCGTAAAAATCATACTGTAAAGGAACACCAGATGACTGGAAGGAGCCGGACGTCCGGGCAGCTGAGAAGGACCGGACGTCCGTAGAGCACCGGACGTCCGGAGGCAAAGTATAGGAACAGTTGCTTTTGAGCAAGTTTTTCACTAGATCCAACGATCCCCTCTTAATAGTGCGGGATCCCTATACTCAAGAACAAACAATAAATGAAGTCAATGTCTTGTATCTCCATTCTTGAGTTATATGCTTTTCGTCCCTAGTCATGATCCATGCACACGGTCTTTGAGACATAATCCTGAGATATACTTGATAAACATGATTAGTCCCTAGCATATATGTTGTCATCAACATCAAAATATGATTAAGGGCATGATTGCACTTTCAGTTGCAGGACTGGGTGGATGAAGGGGAGGAGGTGGTTGGCCCGGTGGATTGTTTGGATCGGGAGCGATCCCAAGGAAGAGAGTGGCGGCGGGCGGTGGGACAAGGGGGCTAGATTTTAGGGTTGGACTAGATTAGGTTAGGGGCTGCTCTATATATTAGGAAAGGAGGGAGTTTGAATCATCTGATCGAAATCTTATGGATGAGAATAAATAGGTAGGGAATTCCAAATAAGAAAACGAAGATGTTTTATAGATGTTTGGGGATGATCCGGATCCAACGGTGACGACTGCTCGGATCGGGTTCGGGTAAGTTTCAGACACGCGCGAGGGGGCTGCGAGCTGGCAAAAGAGGTTAGGTGTTCACGGTCAAGAGGGAAGCGAAAACCCGATTGGTCTCGGAACAGTCAACGAAAGCAAGGGGGACACAGCAACTACGAACGGGTGCAAGTTTTATGAAAACATGCAGATGCAATGCGCATGATGCTATGAGATGAGATGCATGACGTGAACAAAATGCAAAACAAAAGACAAAAACCCAACCACGAAGGAAATAATATATCACATAGCCAGAAATGGCAGGAGTTGGAGTTACAAATATGGAAAGTTGTATCCGGGGCGTTACAACACTCCACCACTACGAGAGGATCTCGTCCCGAGATCTAGGATGGCACCGGAGGGAAAACGGAAGAGGAAGCGAAGAGGTAAAACTAAGTTGCTTCTTCAGCAAATGAGTGAAACCAAAGAACTTTGAGAGGTTGAGAAGTTGAAAGAAAGAACACAATGGAGTTGAACACAATTGAGAGCACCGCGGTAGAAAATAGAAACAAGGAACACCATGTGAACCTTGGAGGTTGCAAAGCTATGAATGACAAGTACAATGGACAAGAAGGAATTGGAACCACTCTGGTTGAAGCGAGATAAACAAGGAACATTACGAGAACTTGAAGGTTGAAATACATGGAAATAAGAGCTTCACGAACTAAAAGAATATGACCACCTCAGTATAATGAGATAGCCAAGGAATAAGAATGACATAATATGGACAGCACTCCGGCAGAAAAGAGAAGAAAACTTAATAAGATGAAAAGATATTGAAGAGATGATACAACACTCCGGTTAAATGGATAAGCATGAAAAGAACATGATCCTCACAATTCTAGATGATGAGTGAAGAGAGAAACATCACCATGCCTCCGGAAGAAAGAATAGAAGATAGATCATTGAAATAAAAGAATGGAGCAGAAAATGCCAACTTCTGCCACAAATGAGCTTGGAAAGCATCCTTCCAAGAAGGTTATAACGGATTTGTTGGAAAACCAACAACGAAACGAATAAGCTTGTAGTGGGCTTATGGAAGACAACTCAAAATTATGAGGTGACAAACGGCCACTAACGAAAAACAATTGATCGCTTGAGAGCAACGAAGAGATGAAAACTTCTTTCATCGAGAGGATAGGAGGAAACTTGGATCTTAGATAACCACCACAATAGCAACATTCCTTAGGGAAGGCTTTAGGTGAAATCTATACCAAGATAACTCCAACGAAGAGATTAATGGATTTAAAATATCTCATTCTTGACAACATGTGAATCATGAAACACGAACTCAAATTGTCAAGAATGACATAACACCACCTCAAGATATAAGGTAGAAAGAATTGCACTTTGAAATGAAAGAAGAAGAATACTTGAACTCCTCAGAAAAAACCATGTGTTGAGCACCATGTTTATTTTTGAGTATAGCTTGGAGGGTCATAACTTCGAGAGAAATCTTGAAGAACAATTGAAGAATGAAAAGAATCCTTGATGAACCACCATGTAGAGCCTCCATGAAGAACTCCGGTAATAAAAGGATGATAGAAAGAAAGAGAAATTGAAAACACAAGGTGAAGCCTTGCAATGATTTAGATGGAGCTTCGCGATGATATAACCGAGAGAACTTGGAACTTCGGAAAGAAAAGATGAACACTAGAACCAAGAATTACTTCATCATGAACAATCTTCGGAAGAAAATAATTGAATCACCTCGAGGAAATAAGAATAAGTTTTATTGTATGCTTATCCTTCATCAAATTTAATTGATGACAAGTAATGGATTTGGCATACTACTTATTCCTGTAGAAAGGATTACGAGAGATATAGCGCAAACTTGAGAAGGTATTGATGTAACCACCGGTGGGATTTGAAAACAACGAATGAATGAATGAATTGATACGATAACGAAGGAAGAGAAATCTTGAATGAACCACCGTAAGAATTGAAAATGAACATAGCAAAGGCACAATTCACCGGGAAGAATTGGAAAACGAATGAAGATACTTGAGGGGATTTAAATACATCAGAACAAACAGATCATGAACTAATTAGAGGGTATTTGAACGATGCACCGGTAAGATTTGGAGAACGATAGCTACAAGCTGAGGATGAAGAATTATGACATGATGGCCTTCGGTGGTAAGAAATGGAAACAACTCATGAAATGTTCCGGATGGGTGAAAATAATTCTCACAATCGAAAACAAGTATGAGAGGATGGCATCAAGCTTGAACTACGCGTCTTTGGAAGAACGGGTAAGGATTTAAAAGGAACTCTTCTTCGGTCTTCAAAATCCGAGAATGACAACGAGAAACACCACCATGAATTGTTGAGATACTATGGGAGAATGAAAAAAAACAAAGAGGTTGAGCCAACAATGAAAAATAATTTGAAAGATCTTGGAGAAATACATTTGACTAATGATAATTCATTCTTACGTCACACTTCGAAAGACTTTGGGAATCGCTCCGGATAAATTAGAAGAGTCAGGTAAGATCCTGGGAAAAGACCTGTGGGTTAGGGCCCACTCAAAAGAAAACACCGTTGAACAATTTTAAAGAGAGGTTGCATCGGTTGAATTAAATGGCTTGAATGAGATAACAACCTCAAAATATCTTGACCGGATTGAGAATGGAAACACAAGTCTTGTGGGATATCTTCAGCACTCCAGAACAAATTAATAGGAAGAAGTGAATTATTAAGAGGTGCATCGACATGAGAAAGCATTAAAAACGAGGAAAAGAATATGATGAATATCGAAAGCTTGAATTGGATCCACCGGAGAAGAAACAACAATGAAGGATGATGAACTTGAAACTGTTGAGCATCTTCATGGGAAATCACCGGATAAGAACATTGAAAGAAAAGAATGAAGAGACTTCCCACAAATAAAAGGATACATGATTAAGAAATCTGAGTCCTTGAAGAAAAAGGGTGGGAGGGCGGGAAAACAAAGGCAACTTAGGGACGGATGGAATGGATACCGTTGAGAAAACTTTGAATTGATCTTGTGGATGTTGAAATGACCGGATCCACTTGAAGAGAAGCACACCTGTTGGAAAGAATTGACATGACAATCTCGATGATCAAAAGGATTAGTACTCCCATAGAAATATGAGAACACCGCTTGAAAGGTATGGAATCAACACTTGACATCGAAGCAACTCGAATACCACACATAAAACAAAACAAAGGATTTGGCTGGCAAAATAAGCCGGAACAAATACATATGATAGAGATTTACCCAATCCCATATCATGTATCTGTCGGAAAGATATTCTAGGAGCTACTTGAATTCCCACCTATAAAACTCCTGAAACTTTCTGGTTATGCATTCTGGTGTTGGGGATACTGGGGAAGCAAAATATCTCACTCAAACTAACAATCACTACATCCAGCTGTATCCATCCATCAACACATAACCAAGAAAACTCCGGAAATCGTGTACCTCAACCTTCGAAAAGCATCCGTTATACGAGCTATGGCAATACTCCCGAACTCCCCAGTACTGGATGGCGTCGAGGTTATCTCACCAACAACTGCATAAAAGAGATTTTCGATGTCGGCAAAACTCAGGTATTCCAGAACTGCAACGATGAAATTTTGACGACAACACCTCGGAGCTCAACTCCCCGGGACTCTGCCACAACCCCTAAATGTCAGGAGGCACCAAGAACAATGTTCTCGTCACAAGAATATCAGAACGATCCCAAGGTACCCGCGAGATCCTAAAAAAATTGTGAAAAATTGAGGAGAGGAAAGTGAAAACATCTACGTCGAGAGTCCTCACTAGAGCGACGAAGGGGGCTGAGAAGTAAAAAGAATCCTACTCTCTGATATATATAATCCTAAGACTCAAAATAGTTTTCTTCTAGACTTAACAACGGCCAACAATCAAGGGGGCTCCTATGGTCGGTCGAGGCTCTGATACCAACTTGTCACGCCCAATATGCGATACTATCCTAAAGAGACTCGAAGGTCCCACCAAGGATAGAATCGCATATTGATACGCTTTTGCAAGGTGGATATCATTACATCAACATTACATAATAGATAGGGATACATACATAAGGCATCCAATGCCACACGAATACAACATCATCTTACATAAGAGCACCATCCGACTAAGGATGAAACACAAACAGAAACTCAAACGACATCCACCTTGCTAGCCCAGGCTGCCGACCTGGAACCTATCCCCTGATCAAAGAAGAAGTAGAAGAAGAACTCCAAAACAAACAAACATCGCTCTCGCATCATGATCATCGCATAACCTGTACCTGCAACTGTTGTTGTAGTAACCTGTGAGCCACGAGGACTCAGCAATCCCATTACCATGGGAATCAAGACTAGCAAAGCTTAATGGGAAAGGAAGGGGTAAAGTGGTGAGGTTGCAGCAGCGACTAAGCATATATGGTGGCTAACATACGCAAATAAGAGCGAGAAGAGAGCAAACGGAACGGTCGTGAAGCTAGCAATGATCAAGAGGTGATCCTGAACTCCTACTTACGTCAAACATAACCCAAAACCGTGTTCACTTCCCGGACTCCGCCGAAAAGAGACCATCACGGCTACACACGCGGTTGATGCGTTTTAATTTGGATCTGGTGTCAAGTTATCTACAACCGGACATTAACAAATTCTCATCTGCCACATAACCGTGGGCACGGCTCTCAAAAGTTTATACCCTGCAGGGGTGTCCCAACTTAGCCCATCACAAGCTCTCACGGTCAACGAAGGATATTCCTTCTCCCAGGAAGACCCGATCAGTCTCGGAATCCCGGTCTACAAGACATTTCGACAATGGTAAAACAAGACCAGCAAGACCGCCTGATGTGTCCACAATCCCGATAGGAGTCGCACGTATCTTGTTCTCAGGACACACTGAATAATCTAAGCGTACAGGTACCGACGTAACCCAAGTTGCCAAGGGATGGTCCCGCACGGTGCTCTAGTTTGGACCAACACTTAGAAAAGCATTGGCTTGGGGGGGGGGGCTAAAATAAAGATGACCCTGGGGTTAATTACTCCCAAGGGAAAGGTATAGGTGGTAGGCAAATGGTAAAACCAATGTTGGGCCTTGCTGGAGGAGTTTTATTAAGGGCGACCTGTCAAGGGGGTCCCATAAATCACCCAACCGCATTAGGGACGCAAAATACGGGAACATAATACCGATATGACGGAAACTAGGGCGGCAAGAGTGGAACAAAACACCAGGCGTAAGGCCGAGCCTTCCACCCTTTACCAAGTATATGGATGCATTAATAATATAAGAGATATTGTGATATCCCAACATAATCCTGTCCACCATGGAGCAATCTTCAACTTCACCTGCAACTTACAATGCTATAAGAGGGGCTGAGCAAAGTTGTAACATAGCCAAGCAACGGTTTGCTAGGAAGGGTGAAAAAGGTTAGAGGCTGACATGGCAATTTGGGAGGCTTGAAGAATCAAGTGATAGGAAGCGCAGCAAAGTGATAGAACGAAGCAACTAGCATAGCAATGATAGTAATGAGATCCAAGGTGCCGGTCATCTTGCCTGAAATCCCGCTAGGAAGAAGAACGAGTCCATGCAGAAGACAAACGAACGTAGTCGAACGAATCCTCACAACTCCGGAACGAAACCGAAGCTAACGAAGAAGCAAACCGGAAAGAAGCAAACAACATGGTAAACAACCATCACATAAACATGGCATGATGCACAAGCAAGTATGATGGATGTCCGGTTTAAAGAGGCATGGCATGGAAAAGTGCACAAACAACACTACAAGTTAAGTGGAGCTCAATATGTAACAAGTTGCATATTGATGAAACACCACATTTGATTATTTCGTTCACTCCTGTTTAGGTACTCAACAATATTAAATGTTGTTAAACATGGCAAGGGGTGAAGCATAATAAAACTACCTATCTAGGCAATTTAAATGAGGCCGGAAACAAGAAACAACAATTCCAGAAAATCCCCATATGCATATTTAGAATTTGGTACTATTCTGCCCTAAAACATATTTTATTGTTGTTAAACATGAAAATAAAGTGCACCATGTTAAACTAGGCAATTTCCGCCCATTTACATATAAAGTTTATTAAATTCGGAGCTACGGTTATTTAGTTATGAATTAAAGCATTTTAACATGGCATTTAAGCAAATTTAATCAAACAACAATTTAAACATTTTGAACATGGTTGAAAGTGGCATATTATGAAACTAGATGAAATACTAAGCATTTTACATATATAAAACATTTTAAACTGATGCGCGGTTGGTGATTTATTATAAACATGGGGCATTCTGTAAACATGCAGTTTTCTGGATAAACCACAAAATCGTTCGGCAGAAAAAAATAGTGAACGGGCCGAAACTGGCTGGCCTAACAGTGCACAGGGCAGGGGCTCGAGGGGGCTTCTCACCAAAGGCCTCGGGCCAGAGCAGAGGAGAGCTGGGGCTGGGCCACGGCTTGGAGTGGGCGCGGTCATGCGAGCGCTGGGTCGACGCGAGCGCTCGAGTCAGAGCGGCTCGATGCAAAAGAGTCGCCGCTCGTCTCCCTCGCTCGAATAGAGGGAGGCAGCGCTGGGGACTTGCGGCGGGGCCGGCAGGCGCGGGAAGCTGCAGGTCGGCGAGGTGGCGAGCGGATCCCGGTGGTGCCGTGCCGAACAGAGGCCGATGGAGGCGGATCCGGCGATAGCTTGCGGTTGGTGCGGCCATGGCAGCAGAGGGCGAGCTTCGTCCGTTTCCTGACAGAGAAGAAAACGAACAGGAAAGGGAGGGAGATTAGAGGAGGAAGGAGGGAGCAATGGAAGAAAAGAAAGGGCAAAGGGAAGGGCAACACTCATCTGCTGGCTCCGGTGAGCTGCAGCTTGCTCGGGTGGAGCAGGGGCGCTTGCGCGACTGTGGTTGGAAGGAGACAGAGAAGCCAGGCCTCGGAGGCACGACGGACAGACGAGGATGGCGGGGTTCAGACCGAAACTCACAGGTGTGCTCGGGAGCTCTCGAGCGGGAGAGGCTGTGGGCGCGACAGGGTCGGCCTGCAGGTGGCCGGAGGCTGGCCGGGGTGGCCTGGCCAGCAGAACTGCTCGCCGGGGACGATGGCAGGCGAACTGGAGGAGAGGCACGGGGCTCGGTGGTGCTCCGGAGTTGAGGTGGGGCTCGGGGAAGGAGCACGGCATGGAGAAGCTCCTCTCCTCCGGATCGAACAGGGGAGAGAAGGCAGCGGGGCGCTGGTTGCTCGAGTAGGAGGTGGCCATGGATTGAGAGGAGTGGAGGGTTGCGGGATTGGGTGGATCGAGGGGAGGATGTGGTTGGCCCGGTGGATTTTTTTGGATCGGGAGCGATCCCAAGGAAGAGAGTGGCGGCGAGCGATGGGACAAGGGGGCTAGATTTTAGGGTTGGACTAGATTAGGTTAGGGTCTGCTCTATATATAAGGAAAGGAGGGAGTTTGGATCATCTGATCGAAATCTGACGGATGAGAATAAATAGTTAGGGAAGTCCAAATAAGAAAACGAAGATGTTTTATAGATGTTTGGGGATGATCCGGATCCAACGGTGCCGACTGCTCGGGTCGGGTTCGGGTAAGTTACACGCACGAGGGGGCTGCGAGCTGGCAAAAGAGGTTAGGTGGTCACGGTCAAGAGGGAAGCGAAAACCCGATTGGTCTCGGAACAGTCAACAACAGCAAGGGGGACGCGACAACTACGAACGGGTGCAAGTTTTATGAAAACATGCAGATGCAATGCGCATGATGCTATGAGATGAGATGCATGACGTGAACAAAATGCAAAACAAAAGACAAAAACCCAACCACGAAGGAAATAATATATCACATAGCCGGAAATGGCAGGAGTTGGAGTTACAAATATGGAAAGTTGTATCCGGGGCGTTACACATGCCTTCTATTTATGAAGATTATATTGATGAAAGTGGGTTTGGAAGAGTGTCAACTTTAGGTAGTATTGATCCTACTATTTTGGAGGATGTTGAATCTTATTGTAATGAATATGAAAGTGGATTTGGAAGAGTGTCAACTTTATTTAGTGATGATTCCACTATTTCAGAAGAGGTTCCAATTGACTATGAGAACAAAGTTGCTATCTATGATGATTATTGTGATGACTTGTATGCTATTAAGAATAATGATAACCATGAAACTTGTCATCATGATTTTAGTTTTCAATTGGATTATGCCTCACATGATAATTATTTTGTTGAGTTTGCTCCCACTACTATTCATGAGAAGAAATTTGCTTATGTGGAGAGTAGTAAATTTTCTATGCTTGTAGATCATGAAAAGAATGATTTAGGTGCTAGTTATATTGTTGAGTTCATTCATGATGCTACTGAAAATTATTATGAGGGAGGAACTTACGCTTTTAGGAATTGCAATAATATCAAGTTTCCTCTCTATGTGCTTAAAGTTTTGAAGCCATGCTTGTTTTACCTTCCTTTGCTAGTTGATCATTGTTCCCATAAGTTGTTTGCTCATAAAATCCCTATGCATAGTAAGTGGGTTAGACTTAAATGTGCTAGTCATATGCTTCATGATGCTCCTTTTATGTTTCAATTCTTATCTTTTATGTGAGCATCATTGCCATCATCATGCCTAGCTAAAAAGGCATTAAAGAAAAGCGCTTGTTGGGAGACAACCCAATATTTATCCTTACTGTTTTTGTGTGTCCACATGATTATGCTATTGTAGTAATCATGTTTTATAGCTTTTGTTTCAATAAAGTGCCAAGTAGAACCTTTGGGAAGACTTGGATGAAGTTTATGTGATCTTGCTGTAAAAAAACAGAAACTTTTGCGCTCACGAGATTAGCTGCCATTTTTTATTGGAGAGTGCTTTTAGGTTGATTCTTTTTGCATATGATTAATAGACAAATTCCTCAGGTCCAGAAATTTACTTCATAATTGTTTGAGTTTCAGAAGTATACGTTTGATACAGATTACTACATACTATTCTGTTTTTGACAGATTCTGTTTTCTATGTGTTGTTTGCTTATTTTGATAAATCTATGAGTAGTATCGGAGGGTATGAACCATAGAAAAGTTAGAATACAGTAGGTATTACACCAATATGAATTTAGAATAAGTTCATTTCAGTACCTAAGTGGTGGTTTTATTCTCTTATACTAACGGAGCTTACGAGTTTTGTTTTGAGTTTTGTGTGGTTGAAGTTTTCAAGTTTTGGGTAAAGATTCAATGGACTATGGAATAAGGAGTGGCAAGAGTGTAACCTTGGGGATTCCCAAGGCACCCCAAGGTAATATTCAAGGACAACCAAGAGCCTAAGCTTGGGGATGCCCCGGAAGGCATCCCCTCTTTCGTCTTCGTTCATCGGTAACTTTACTTGGAGCTATATTTTTATTCACCACATGATATGTGTTTTGCTTGGAGCGTCATTTTATTTTGTTAGTGTTTGCTTGCTGTTAGTTAGAATAATGTTTTGCACCTTTAGTTTCAATAAAAAGTCAAGGATAGCCTTTGCCATGCTTATTTTGCTAAATATACATGTTGCTGTTTGACAACAGAAAGTTTACCGCTGTTGCAAAAGTTCCCTAGAAAAGTCAGAGAATGGGTATAATGTTGAATCCTTTTGAATACTGAGATCTGATAAATTTATTACAGTGGGAATTTTCTCTCATAATTTTTGGAGTTAGGTAAGTATTGATACTCTTGCATTCTTTACAGACTGTACTGTTTTGGCAGATTGCTGTTATGGTTGCATTGTTTGCATATGTTTGCTTGTTTAATGATTCTATTTGAGGATAGGAGTATTAAATATGCAGAGAAATTTATTATTCAATGTTGAATAATAATGTTAGTGATTTGTTACAGTAGAAGATGATATGGTTTTGCATTGGTTTATACTAACCTATCTCACGAGTTCTTTTTGAGTTTGTTGTGAATGAAGTTTTTGATAAAAAGAGAAACCATGATATGAGAGGAATTAAGGAGATACAAAAGTTTAAGCTTGGGGATGCCCAAGGCACCCCAAGATAATATTTCAAGAAGTCTTAAGCATCTACGCTTGGGGATGCCCCGGTAGTCATCCCACCTTTCTTCTTCAACAACTATCGGTTAGTATCGGTTGAACCTAAGTTTTTGCTTTTTCACATGAGTTGTGCTATTCTTGCAATGTCATTTTATTTTGTTTTGCTTGCTACTTGAATACAATGCCAAGATCTGAAATTCTTTAATGAGAGAGAGTCTTCATATAGCTACATAATTATTTTGCTACTCATTGATCTTCACTTATATCTTTTTGGAGTAGTTTTTCATTTATTCGTGTGCTTCACTTATATCCTATGAGTAAATGGTTGATTGAGTTGAATGTCATAAATCTGAAATTATATATGTCACATTTGCTTATCCCATGGGAAGTAATGACTTCACATCTAAGAAGTAGAGGTTGTAAATTTATTGAAGGTTAGCAAGCATTGTTTTGGTCATTTGAACAATTCATGAAAGAATATTGAAGAAACAGAGATTTCACATATAAATATATTATCATAGACATCTATACCTCTATACCTATACTAATTCTTGACTTCCCGTAAATTCTCATGTTAATCAGATTTTACGAGCCGTTAATCTGGTGGGACCGAATTATTACGGTGTAGATCGACTCATAGAATCCTAGAAAAAAGATTTAGATGGTTGTTAAAATAGAAGAGAAAAAAACTCCCGTGTCAATCTACATACGTGCGTCTCGGCTAAAAACTTTTATCTACACCTGAACGGCATGTTCCAGTACCTCCTTGAAAAGAAAATCATACAATTTTATAACAAAAACAAATCTAAAAAAAACGCAGAAACGGTTAACCCAAGGAAAACTGTTAACGCCGTCAAAAAACTTCTAACCGTCAGATTATCCTCGACAATGAGACTCCCATCTCTCCCTCTTTCTGTGTTGCGTAGTTTTCCTCCTATTTGCTACCGATGTAAAAAATATCTCCAATCACACCTTTTCCTCGATCTGGTGGCAGCAAGTTCACCGGTGGCAAGTCACGCCTGCCGGATCCTCCTCCGATTGATTGCTGTTATGAGAAGGCAAGACGGATCTTGGCCTCTCCATGTGTTTTGATTCTTTACAGGAAAAACGGATTAGGAAGAACTAATTGCAATACTGGACGATTTTTCATCGATCTATTATCCCATCGGCTTGCTCAATCTATTCTGCAACACTGAACGAGAAATTGCAACGGCAGAGGACCATGCGGTGCCATTGATTGATATTTTTCTTTTTTACATGTCCCCAACGACCCGCTTAATCCCTCTCTTAACAAAAGATGATTTGACCAGCCATCATCAACGCCCATGCGATCGCGTCAGACGTCACGGCAGCAGACCAGACCAGACCAAATTCAGGTTGGGACTTGGGAGCACACGTGCGCATGCGGTCGCATCCGACATTGCGGCAGCAGATCAGACCAGTCCAAATTGAGGTTGGGAGCGCAGGTGCAGAATTTCCAGCATGAATGGCCATGAGGCACACGTCGATGCATCAACGGTAAATGTTAATACTGATCCATGTCGCAGTTCCTGCAGTTGCGAGATGAAGGTTTGGGCCCCAAGGAAGCAATACGACAAGGGTCAAGGCGGCCTCAACCCCATGGCCATCATGTATACCTGGGATAGCTTGAGCCAGTGCTGCCGTACACATGTTTCTTTGGTGAGGGCAGATCCTGCTTCCGTCCATGTTCAAGCGGCAATGAAAAGCATGATCATCATACATACATATGGAGGTACGAATCATCTAATATGCATAATGATACTAATAATGTGCAGGAATTTTTTAGCATGCATTACCGGCACAACCGCAGACGTAAATCTATGAATAAACTGAAGTATGTGTCAGTTTATCTAGGGGTTTACACGACAGCATGTAGGGGAATACATCCATCGGTCCCAAGCCTTTTCATGATGGCCATTGAACTTTTCTACCAGTTATTTAGATCTATTTTTTTGCCAATACTACTATTGAATCTTTTGAAATATTCATACTAATTTAGAAACATAAGAATCTGTTATACATGAGCTGCTCGGTAAACTTATTGCTCCCATCATCAGTCGTAGGTTCGTTGCTTCGCCAACTACATTTTTATCTGCCACTTTGGAGCATGCATGGCCATATAGTCGTATCGCTGATCTCCCTTACATGATGTGCTTTCTTTTTCTAATGATATACAGGACCTGCTCAACAGTAACCTAATTGGTGGCATCATCAGCCACAGGTTGGTTGCTTCCCAAGCTACCTCCAGCCATGGATATTACAAACCTAGGTCGACCATCAAATTGCATGCATGGCAGGAGGCTGGTTGATCTTATACGGATTTGCACACCACTGCATGCATGTATGCAGTATGTGTACTCACTGTCTCATTCTCACACTTTGGTTTTTTACATTTAAGATAAGGAATACATGTGCAAACAGCACACGAGCTTATAGGTAATTAACTTGGCAGCACAAAACTTAGGTAATTCCACAGACTTTAATATATCTCGCTTAATCATATTTACACATCTTGAATGAGATAATTTCGTGCAATACTATAACAGTATCAGGCCACTATATGTATAAAAGAAAGGATTAACTAAAGTGTTATTGTATTGACAACACTCACTACAGTTTATTCCATTTCGTCGAAAACATATGTTTACTTGAGCTAATTTAGAAGGTGCACCCCTGAGGGCATGGGCATGGAAGCAAACCAAAGGAGAGGATGAATTCAAAAACTACCATTTCGGCCCCATATGTGATCAGCCAAAGTTAGCTTTTCCGTACCTTTTATTGTTAAGTTCTTGAAAATAAAGAACCATATGTAGAATTTGTTAACACAGGAATTTTCATTGACCATATTGATGCTTAAAATCTTAGAACTATCTTGAACATCCCTGAAATGCCACTGGAAGTTTCTACCAGTAATTTGTAGGTCTATGTTTTGCTATATTATTATTGACTCTTTTTTTTGTGAGAATATTATTATTTACTCGATAGAAACAAATGAACTATCGATATAGGTCATAACTGATAGGATTTACTCCAAATAATTCCGAGGGAGATTTGAACCTATCAGAATTCTAATGTAGTTTCCCTCTATAGTTACTAACATGTACAACAGCTTTGCCACCATGATGATGACCTGACCTGATTTTTTTAGTGGTATGACTTGATCTGATTTTACCTTGGTGTAGATGGAAACAAAGTTGTATGGCAAGATTCCTATCAGTCAGTTGTTTTCAGCGTCCTTATTTGCAACATTAGAAGTGTCCATATGCATCAAGCGATGGTTTAGAGCCTAGAAGGTGTTGTTCCAATTTCCTACACAAGGCTCGACCTAGGATCAATACCTTTTGGCAGATCTTTCTCATGAGGTTGTTTATATAAGATGGATATATACAATATGCAGTAATATTGCTTAGATACCAGCAAGGAGGGCATAATTAAAGTAATGTGTTTTTTCTTTTCTTACTGAAGTTGCAAAATGTTGTATTTTCTGCATGATATTGAAGGGGAAAAACAAAGCCACAAGATGAATTTAATAGAAATTAAGAACGGGACTGTTGATAGAAAGCAAAGGTAAGACCAATTAATTTTTGGATGCTACAAGTATGAATGAATACTAACACGAATGAATTATTTCCCCCAAGACCATATTTCTTAATAAATATGTTGCTATTGAACTATAAGGACAAATGTTTCTGCTCATGAGCTGACTATTAGAATTTGGTTTTACTTTCTATAGTATGTACATTTATATTCCATTATGTACTCATTTAAAATAAGTAAATTGTATACTAGCCCGTGCAAATGCACGGGTTGCCGACTAGTCTTTTATAATTGTGAGCACTCATTAAGTATGACATGCTAAAGAGTTGATGTTGGACAAGGAAGACAACATAATGGGTTATGTTTTCTCGCATCTCAGTTAAAGTATATTGTCATGGATCATTCAAACATGTTGAGCTTGCCTTTCCCCCTCATGCTAGCCAAAAATTCCTAGCACCAAGTAGAGATACTACTTGTGCTTCCAAATATCCTTAAACCCAGTTTTGCCATGAGAGTCCACCATACCTACCTATGGATTGAGTAAGATCCTTCACGTAAGTTGTCATCGGTGCAAGCAATAATAATTGCTCTCTAAATATACATGACTTATTAGTGTGGAGAAAATAAGCTTTGTACGAACTTGTTATGGAAGCAATAAAAGCGACGGACTGCATAATAAAGGTCCATATACAAGGGACAATATAAAGTGACGTTCTTTCGCATTAAGATTTTGTGTATCCAACCTGAAAAGTACATGGCAACCTCTGCTTCCCTCTGCGAAGGACCTATCTTTTACTTTATGTCTTTTACTTTATGCAAGAGTCAAGGTGATCTTCACCTTTCCCTTTTTCATTTTACCTTTGGCAAGCACTTTATGTTAGGGTGATCCTGATATATATATATATATATATATATATATATATATATATATATATATATATATATATATATATATATATATATATCCAATTGGATGTACGTTAGCATGAATTATTATTGTTGACATCACCCAAAGGTGAATACGTTTGGAGGCAACATTATAAGCCCAAATCTTTCTCTGTGTCTGATTAAAACTTCATAACCACAAGTATTGCATGAGTGTTAGCAATTGTAGAAGATTATATGATAGTTGAGTATGTGAAGTTTGCTAAATCAAAGCTCTGACATAGACTCTTCCTGAAAGTAAGATGAATGGCAATTGTTTGATGACTAAGAATGAAGTTTGCTAGTTTTCAAGAAAGTTTATGGTCTATGCTTTAACATGTGAATTGCTTGTTACTAGTTCGTGAAAAGTTTTATGAGATGAACTACTGTTATGACATATAATGATGCTAGTAAAGGTGATTGAAATAATCGTTGATCAAACTTGTGCACCTCTAGCATTCACACTTCATAAATTCTTTCTTTTATCATTTACCTACTCAAGGGCGAGTAGGAATTAAGCTTGGGGATGCTGATACGTCTCCAACGTATCTATAATTTATGAAGCATTCATACTATATTATTGTCTGTTTTGAATGATTATGGGCTTTATTATACACTTTTATATTACTTTTGGGACTAACCTATTAACCGGAGGCCCAGCCCATATTGCTGTTTTATTGCCTATTTCAGTATTTCGAAGGAAAGGAATATCAAACGGAGTCCAAACGAAATAAAACCTTCGACATCGTGATTTTTTGGAAGAATATCATCCTGGAGGCTTGGAGATCAAGTCAGAAGATCCTCGAGGAGCCTAGGAGATAGGGGGGCGCCCCCCCTACAGGGTGCGGCCCCCTGTTTCATGGACCCCTCGAGCACTCCCCGACTGACTTCTTTCGCCTATATATGCCCACGTACCCTAAAACCATCGAATATCAAGATAGATCGGGAGTTCCGCTGCCGCAAGCCGCTGTAGCCACCAAAAACCTCTCGGGAGCCCATTCTGGCACCCTGCCGGAGGGGGAACCCATCACCGGTGGCCATCTTCATCATCCTGGCGCTCTCCATGACGAGGAGGGAGTAGTTCAACCTCGGGGCTAAGGGCATGTACCAGTAGCTATGTGTTTGATCTCTCTCTCTCTCTCTCTCTCTCTCTCTCTCGTGTTCTCTCTCGTGTTCCCTCTATGGCACGATCTTGATGTATCCCGAGCTTTGCTATTATAGTTGGATCTTATGATGTTTCTCCCCCTCTACTCTCTTGTGATGAATTGAGTTTCCCCTTTGAAGTTATCTTATCGGATTGAGTCTTTTATGAGAACACTTGATGTATGTCTTGCCGTGCTTATCTGTGGTGACAATGGGATATCATGTGCCACTTGATGTATGTTTTGGTGACCAACTTGCGGGTTCCTCCCATGAACCTATGCATAGGGGTTGGCACACGTTCTTGACTCTCCGGTAGAAACTTTGGGGCACTCTTTGAAGTACTTTGTGTTGGTTGGATGAATCTGAGATTGTGTGATGCATATCGTATAATCATGCCCACGGATACTTGAGGTGACAATGGAGTATCTAGGTGACATTAGGGTTTTGGTTGATTTGTGTCTTAAGGTGTTATTCTAGTACGAACTCTTTTATAGATTGATCCGAAAGAATAACTTTGAGGTGGTTTCGTACCCTACCATAATCAATTCGTTTGTTCTCCGCTATTAGTATCTTTGGAGTGACTCTTTGTTGCATGTTGAGGGATTGTTATATGATCTATCTATGTTATTATTGTTGAGAGAACTTGCACTAGTGAAAGTATGAACCCTAGGCCTTGTTTCCTATCGTTGCAATACCATTTACGCTCACTTTTATCATTAGTTACCTTGCTGTTTTTATAATTTCAGATTACAAATACCTTTATCTACTATCCATATTGCACTTGTTTCACCATCTCTTCGCCGAACTAGTGCACCTATACAATTTACCATTGTATTGGGTGTGTTGGGGACACAAGAGACTCTTTGTTATTTGGTTGCAGGGTTGTTTGAGAGAGACCATATTCATCCTACGCCTCCTACGGATTGATAAACCTTAGGTCATCCACTTGAGGGAAATTTGCTACTGTCCTACAAACCTGTGCACTTGCAGGCCCAACAACGTCTACAAGAAGAAGGTTGTGTAGTAGACATCAGCGACCGACGGATTTGGAGTACGACAACTACATGCCTCCCTCCGAAGACGAGGTGAGCCTCGGCGATGATGAATTCGGTGTACCGGAGGATCCCATAGAGCAGGAGCGCTTCAAGCGTAGGCTTATAGCCATTGCAAGAAGCCTGAAAAAGAAGCAGCAACAGCTCCAAGCTGATCAAGATCTGCTCACAAACAGATGGACCGAGGTTCTGGCAGCCGAGGAATACAGACTCGAGCACCCAACCAAAGGTTACCCGAAGCACAAGTTGCTACCTCAGCTAGAGGAGGAGGCCGCAGAGCCTACACTACCAGAACAAGATGAAGCTGACCGGCCACCTCATGGCCAGGATAAAACGACATATCAGACTGAATACCAGCCCGCACCCCCACGCTGGTTCACTATGGCCCGGGGCAATACGCAGGACCTGCGAGATATATTGGAAAACAATGCAGGACAACCAAGATCGATCTACGGATCACGGGGGAGCGCCACAGCACATGACGACGATCGTCATGCCGGATACAATAATAATAAGTCCGGCCGGGCCGAACATAACCGACCAGACCTAGTCGGACTGCATCGTGACATAGCCCGGCACAGAGGCGCTGCACACCCCCTCTGCTTCACTGATGAAGTAATGGATCATGAATTCCCAGAAGGGTTTAAACCCGTAAACATCGAGTCATACGATGGCACAACAGACCCTGCGGTGTGGATCGAAGATTTTCTTCTCCACATTCACATGGCCCGCGGTGATGACCTAAATGCCATCAAGTACCTTCCCCTTCTTGCCCCGGGTTCCACCCACAAGACGACATGATGGACGCCGACATGGACGACGAGCTCGATGACACCAAGGAGGAGGGGGAAGAGGAAGAACATGCGGAGGAGGAGGTGGAGCCGGTGCCGAGGATGAAAGGGAGAAAGAAGAAGCGGGCGGTGAGAGGATCAAGAAGAGGGGGTCTAGAGGGGGTGATTAGACCCTTAACAAGTAAAAGCAGCAATTTTTAAATTCTTCAAGTTAAGGTTGAGTTTTATCACAAGTTTAAGCATTCACAATACATTTCAAGCAAGCAAGTCAAGAGTATATGCAGCGGAAAGAGTAAAAATGCAAATTGCAAGAAAGTAAAGCGATGGGATTGGAGTTTGCAGACGCAATGAAGACACGGAGATTTTTGGCATGGTTCCGATAGGTGGTGCTATCGTACATCCATGTTGATGGAGACTTCAACCCACGAAGGGTAACGGTTGCGCGAGTCCATGGAGGGCTCCACCCACGAAGGGTCCACGAAGAAGTAACCTTGTGTTACGCCCTCGATTCAATCGTACACTAATCATACACGCAAATGTGTATGATCAAGATCAAGGACTCACGGGAAGATATCACAACACAACTCTAGACACAAATTAAAAAATTACAAGCTTTATATTACAAGCCAGGGGCCTCGAGGGCTCGAATACATAAGCTCGAATACACAAGAGTCAGCGGAAGCAACAATATCTGAGTACACACATAAGTTAGACAAGTTTGCCTTAAGAAGGCTAGCACAAAAGCATCTATGATCGAAAAGGCAAGGCCTCCTGCCTGGGAGCCTCCTAACTACTCCTGGTCGTCAGCGGTCTCCACGTAGTAGTCGGCACCGGCGGTGTCATCTGGCTCCTGGGCTCCGACATCTGGTTGCATCAACCGGAAAGAAAAAGAAAGGGGGAAAAGGGGGAGCAAAGCAACTATGAGTACACATCCAAAGTACTTGCAAGCAAGGATCTACACTACATATATGCAATGTTATCAAAGGAAGACTGTATATGTGGACTGGGTTGCAGAAATGCCAGAATAGAGAGAAGACCTAGTCCTATCGAAGACTAGCATCTTCTGGAAACCACCATCTTGCAGTAAACAGGAGGGAGTAGAGTAGCATAAAGTAAAGTAGTAGTGGTGTTATTAACCTCGGCCAGAGATCCTTTCTTGACTCCCTGTGAGAAAGCAATCCCAGAGCCATACTATCCAGTTCTCATCTCCATTTCTCATATCCATTTCTCATCTCAGGTATCCAGTTCTAGTTGTATCGATCGTGATACAACTCCAAGTGTCCGTTACCGTAGGACAGGCTATTGATAGATGTTTTCTTCCCTGCAGGGGTGCACCAACTTACCCACCACGCTCGATTAATTCCGGCCGGACACACTTTCCTGGGTCATGCCCGGCCTCGGCCAAACATACGCCGCAACCCGACCTAGGCTTAAAAGAGAGGTCAACATGCCGGACTAAACCTATGCCCCCAGGGGTCATGGGCCATCGCCCCGGGAATTCCTACATGTTGCGTACGTGGCCGGTGAGCAGACCTAGCTACCTCCTTCAAAAAGGCAGGTGCTTACACAGTCCAACCCGGCGCGTGCCGCTCAGTCACTGACGTCTATTAAGCTTCAGCTGATATATACGACGCAGAACGCCCATATTATGCCCACGTGATGGCTAGTGCTATCAGGCCAGAGGCCCCTCGGATCAAATATCCAAATCGTAGTGGATTAGGAACGCGTGGTAACAAGCAAAGACTCACGAAAGATGTGACCCCGTTGCCCCATCTCGAGGACATGCGGCAAGGGCTAGGAATGCCCGGCCATGCCTCGTAATTATCTCGCGGGCACCTTCCAGGTCAACCCGTCTCCATATCACTCGCGGGTACCCCTCAGAGTCGACCCGCCTTTCCAAGTAACAGTTGTAAGGTCCAAGTATCCGTGTGTCCAAACATCAAGGGGAAAACACGAGGAATCACCCACGGTGAATTCCACTCGATGTAATCATCAAGGTGAACGTAAGAGGGACCACCTTCGAGGTTCACACTTGAGGGGTTGCACGACAGAGTCGTATCGAAAGTGGTTAAAGAGGAAATCACCCTCGATGACCACGACCAAATAGCTACACTACAGGGTTAACATCAGAAGTGCTGATGAGGCCTCACCCTCGGCACTCGATAGTAACCCAGTAGTGTCGAGCAACTAAGGGGAAGTGATGTGCGGTGCCGGCGCCTGGTCTTCGATCCCGTTGATCGGGTCTTCGATGATGAAGCAGGGGCAACAAGGACAAGGTGGGGGTCACTGATGAATCACTAACCAACCTATACTAAGAAGTTTAGGATAAGTAGGTGAGTAACAATAAGCAGGTTACAAAAGCAGGCTATGCATCAGAATAGGAGCAAACAATAACAATAGCGAAATCTAATGCAAGCATGAGAGAATGGAATGGGCGATATTGGGATGATCAAAGGGGGGGCTTGCCTGGTTGTTCAGACGAGAAGGAGGGGTCGTCGGTGACGTAGTCGATCACAGGGGCATCAGCATCGTCAAGGGGTCTACCGAAGAGAAGAGGGGGGGGGACAGTAAATACATAGCAAGCAAGTGCATAACAGGACAACAGGCAGAGCTAGACGTATTCTAACGCGGTGCTACACGATACCGGTAAAGGGGGAAGTCAACCGGGAATGTTTTCCCGGTTCCGGACCTGTGTCAGACAGATGACCAGAGTGGGAAAGTTCCATGTTCAGATAGTTAGAGGCATCTGACAGGTAAACTGACTGTGTGCTCGGATTCGTCTCGTCGTTCTGAGCAACTTTCATGTATAAAACTTTTTCATCCGACTTACAAATTATTTTATATGAATTCCAAAGTTAAATAATTTTCTGAATTTAATATTAATTCAATAATAAACTGCAATTTGCCATGGGTGCACTCCGTGTACCCACATAGGGGTATGACAGGTGGGGCCGGTCAAAGTCAACAAGTCAAAGTTGAATGGGTCCAAAGATGAACAGTGCATGTGGGTCCACATGTCATATGCTATACCTATAAACAAATAAATAAAACAAACCAAATTAATGGGGGACCAAACGTCATCTGTTACTAGACTAATTTAGCACCACCTAGCTCTAATCAACAAGGGCCGGCCTGGTTGCACGGCCAGCCTCACGGGTGTGCACACAAACGCACACATAGCACATGACCAAGCTTGGACGGGGCAAGCTCTCTGGTAGTCTCGTTGGTTTCTTCACGGTTCAGTTTTGTCAGTTGTTTCTTCAGCAAACAACTTTGCGGCTACGAGCTAGAGCGACCAGCAAACAGCAGCTGCAACAGTTAAGGAAACTGCAGCGACGGCGGTAGCTATGCAGCAGCAGCAGTAGCAAGAAGGCAACAGCATGGCTCGGCAGTTGTACACACTGAATATGAATTGGTGGCAGGTGGCTGTGGCGGCCTCATACCCGGCAGGCGTCCTGGTTGAGGAGTGCGCCGGACTGGTAGGTGCCCCATACCCGGCAGGCGTCCGGGTTGGGACCTCATGTCTTAGATGTTTAGGTTTGGCTGTGATGTCTGTTTGGTATTAGGCCCAGACTATCAGCGCCCCTTCATCAATTGCATAGGAGTAGCAACAGTTGTTGCATAGAATGTGGCTTTAGTGTTACTATTTTATCACTTTATAAGGTCTTATGAGAATAATTAATAAAGTGGCCGCATGCATCGCTCAGATGCAGAGGCCGGGGGTCCTCCTCCTTTTCTAAAAAAATAGCATGGCTCGTCAGTAGCAGTAGCAGTTAGCAGCAGCTAAGCAACAAGCAGCACAGCAGCAGGACGAGCAGCGGCAGTGCATCAGCAACCGCAAAGCAGCAGCCGAGCAAGTGCACGTGCATCACGGTGCCAACATGGCCGAGCTCGGGGACAGCCGCACCAGGCAGCGGCGGGCGCGAACGGCGTCAGGCGTAGCAGGGCGCGCGCGGATGGGGATGGGACGGCTCCGGCCAGGGCGGGTGACGCAGGCGCGGCCGATGAGCAGGGGGCCAACATGGCGCGCGGCGACGGTTGCCGCGGTGACGGCAGAAGGTAGCAGCGAGTGGGGGCGCGGTGTCTAGCGGCGAAATACAACCTAAAACAGAGGAAGAATCAAAGGGGGAGTCAAAGGGAATCGGACGAGGTGGCCTCACCGAGCCCTGTAGTTGTGCAAAGGCGAGCTCAGGGGAGGCTCGGTGGAGCGAATCAACGACGGCGATGGCCGTGGCGGGGAAGACGGCTCGATCCCGAAGTTTGACGGCGCCCCGACTCGAGCTGGTGGTTGTAGTCGAAGTAGATGAGCCCGACGCGTCTCCTGGCAAGGTTTCAGCCCGTGGGAAGCTCGGTGGCCACGGCAACGATGGGGCAGCGGCGACTGCGTCTTCGGGCGCGGACGGAATCGAGGGGGAGAGAAACGAGCGAGGGGAATGGGCGTGCTAGGGTTACAGGGGAAGAGTGAGGGGGCACAGGGGCTTGCTCTTATCCCCTCCGTGGCGCAGCAGTGCGCGGAGGCGAGCTCCCAGCGGCCATGGCGCCTCGGCCTTCTCCTGTTGCGGGAGGAGGTCGAAAGGCTGGCCAAATTGGGCCAGGCGATACTGTACGCACAAGAGCCCCACATGCACAGTAGTTTAGGTCTTTCATCTTTCCATTTTTATTTTTATTTTGTTTCAGATTCTGCTCTGTTTTGCATTTTTAATAAATAGCAATTGTATTTTGTTTAACCTGAAACTTGACACCTAAATACCATGCGATGCTATGAGCTAGCACAACAAGTTCTATCTTATTTTGAAAAGTGTAAATATTTACTTAAATTGAAAAGGATCAATTAAAAGTTGTTGGTCCAATTTTAAACAGGTTAAGGGGTACTTTAGTAATTCCAATAATATTGGTTTATTCAGCACAATTAGTTAGTGAATTTTTGCAAACTAGCAAACATTTTTGTTTTACCGGTTGAAGAATTAATAGTTTGACTTTAATTTAAATTGAATTTTAATTTGGTTTGGTTCAAAGTGAGATTAGAATCTTAAGAGTGGTGACATGGCACCATTAGGGTGTGTGGTTACTGTACTTAATTACCGGGGTGTTACAAATCTCCTCCACTACAAGAAATCTCGTCCCGAGATTTAAGAGGTGGAGTTAAA
The DNA here is from genome assembly GCF_018294505.1 of Triticum aestivum. Taxonomy (NCBI): domain Eukaryota; kingdom Viridiplantae; phylum Streptophyta; class Magnoliopsida; order Poales; family Poaceae; genus Triticum; species Triticum aestivum. The sequence goes on along the minus strand of NC_057807.1, from coordinate 611,821,127 downwards.
GGGAAAGGTTCCAGTTACAAAATTCTAACGGATCTTCTTGGTCTTGGTTGCTCTTCTCGAAGAGGTCGATCCCTTCCTTTGATGTCTTCATTTCTCTACTTCAGGGCATCCTGACGATGTTTGTCATTCTTCCTCCAGGTCTTCATCGTACTTACAAAAAAGATAAGGGGGGGGGGGGACTCGGGAAGGGCGGAGCTCAATACATGTTAGGTACCTGGGGGCTATCTCAGTGTACGAGGCATAGAGGCATCTCTCGAGTTAAAATTTAAGAAAGATATCGAGAGCAAAGCAAGAAGGTGCATAAGAAGTTTCAAGTGGGTAGGCAATTGTTCGTTGCCCAAAACAGAGTGTGAAAGGGTTTCAGAGCAACGGGAATAAGTATTGTGTGTGAATTGATGATCTCTCAGAAGGTGGCTCGTGAATTATATATGAAGCCATGCGTGGGGAATAACTTCTAGAAACAGGGGTATAGTGGAGAGTCAGGTTTTGATCATGTGGAACTGTGGGTTATGGGCCCACCATGAGGATAAAAGTAGGAAGGGCGTTGACATCTTGCACGGTCATGATAGCAAGGCATGTCAGAGGATAGCCTATGAGTTATGTTGGCAACAACATTGGTACCAAGGGCGAGGGACGAAGAGAACCATTTTCCTGCTCGTTGAGACAAGGCGGTCTAGTAGGCAAAGTTCTCATCCATCGGTGGTTACCGAATGTCAACAACAATGATAACATGGTCTTACTGGCAAATTTCGCACCGAGGTGTTTACATAAGCAGGGAAAAATTACTGCTTAGATCTCATAAATCACAAGAAAGGTTAAACTAAACAATGGAAAGGAGAAGGTGATCATTAGATTAATCAGAACATTGCAAAGGAAAATGTGTTTAAACCCAAATATTAGGGGTATAACTTTTCCCAAGAACAAGAAGAGTATGGTATACATGACAGGGCATTCCATACATAACCATTTAGATGAAGGGGCAACATAGAACATGAGGTTTACCCATACAACGGTGCTTGGATAATTGAACAAGAAACAATTAGCATCGCGCTTGCAATGTTTCTTTTGATGATTGGAATACCATAGTCATGCTTCGGGGTAGCATCGACATGGTCAGCAGGTAAAGGTCGGACTTCGGAAACATAAGGTTCCATCAGGAGTTTTTAGAACATCTCATGCAATTTTACCAGAAAGAAAAAAAAGATGAGGATGTGGCTGATGGGTTCAACTGCAATCCATCAACATGTAAAAAGAATGTATCTCCAACATTATATGAACAAGTTAGTGTTGAGGGGAAGGCAAGAATGTTGTCGATGATAACACAAATCATCGAGGGGCAAAGATGGTACTCCTCATCATGAATTCGATTGATATCATGGAAGAGCTCAGAAAGTTGATGATGATCACGACACATTTGTTGAGAGATTCCATGAAGAGGAAATCGATCAGCGATGACATCAAATCAGAGGAATGATGAAGCGAAAGGTTATTGGAAGCACAGGTTCGATACAAACATGAAACCAAGCTTGCCGTTCAAGGCAAAATGATATGACGAGGAAGAGTGACGTAATCTTAGCTCATTGTTGAAAATTGTGCTCCGAGAAGAAGGACTAGGTAGCACAGTTAAAATTTAACACGATAATGATATAACCGATCAGGCTATGAATGACTTGAAGGACTATTAAACTCGCAAGAAACAAAAATTACTTAGAGTTAATGAATCAGGGTGTGGAATCGATTCACTTTTCGGTGTTCTCGAGTGACTAATAACTCAGAACCCGGGAAAATCTAAAATCGGTGAGAAGCAATACTAGATGAAGACTCATAGGGAGCAACACAACTCTTTGTTCTTCTCGAGATACCGGAGGGTACTCGGAGGAAGATCAAAATAGAGGTTGCGGAGATGCATTGATCTACAGAAGACAAGTGCTTTAACTTGTCCAAGAAATTGAATCAAAGGGGAACAATCAAGGCCAGGACCACGATTGCAAAGGACCAAACATAGGTACCAGATGAACTTATAACAAGGGGATTATTATTATCACAAGGAGCTTCCATGATAAGTTCCACATCGGGACCCTGGGCATGAACACAAAGTTCAAGGTCGACTCCCACTTCTCCAAAACACAACTTTTCATTCACTTCTCGATTTCAAAGAATTTGTAGTGTTGAAATTTTATCTGATGAAACACCAGTAGAGTAGAAACTGCATAACCTTCGGGTTCACACAAGTTAGGGAAGGCATAGGTTCAACCCATCGGGGCATCTTAGGAACATATAACACAAGCTTCAGGATTAATACCAGCTCGAAAGCAGAGCATGGTTGGCAAAAGCAGATGATAGAATTTACCAAAGGCATTATGTATCAGGGGAAGAATTCACAAGGGTAATGAATATGAGGGACATTGTCAGATAATAATCCAACCAAGGATAATGCGGTCCATATAGGATCTGAGGTGAGTATCGATACTCAACCAGAAGAAGAAAGAACACAAAGGCATTGGATTATAAATATATCTAAATAACTTCAAAGCTTGAATACAAAGGAATTATGATTTTCAAATCAGAAGACCAGAAGCAGAGGCTCTGATCAAAAGATAATTGAGTTGAATCGATATAGATAGACAAACAATCAAGGTTTGATTTGCCAAGAACAAGCTCATGTTCGGAGTGAAGTCTGAGTCGAAGGATAATTTTCAGGGAATAACTGATGATTGTGTGCATTCCCACATATGTTGAATCAACTGGATCAGAATGTCGATTACAAAGGATTTTAATGAATATTGCTAGACATGTGGAATTAACCATAATGCAAGCAGACAAGTATTTGCAGAGCATTAGTTGGCAGAGGATTATTGGGAGACCGGATAGTGTTTCAAAGTATCTTGTGGATCACATGATCAACTAGAAATGAACAAATCCTTGACAAGTGTGAGGAATTATCTGTAGACGTATTCAAGCGGAAAATGGAGCTGCCAGGCAACAGGCAAAAGGATTCTTAAAAGTAGAGGAATATTTTGATGTATCTTTTAATAACAAGAACAACTGGAATGAATGTAAGAATGGCAAGTGTATGTAGTTATTCATAGGGACTAATCGGAGGTAGGGAATTGCAAAAGGCGGTGGGTGCGAGTGTCTCGGGAGAACATCGTAGAGTAACTTTGAAGTCTTCTGGTGAAGCAGGCGATCATCTGGAATGAAGGGGCTCTCCGAGAGAAAGTAGTTACGAGAACCTAAAGTCAGAGTTAGTAAAAGTTCTAACCCGAATGGAAGAGAGCTCAGAATCCCAGAGTATAGACGAGGAGTAAAAGATCCTAATACCACCCATATGGCGGCATGGGCCCATAAGCCACACAGCCATGTTAGTAAAAGTTTTTGTAGTGACTAGACTCGACTTCGGCCAAGGAGTTGGAAAGGGGGCTACCTACAGGCAGTCGGCTCTGATACCAACTTGTTACGCCCTCGATTCAATCACACACTAATCATACATGCAAATGTGTACGATCAAGATCAAGGACTCATGGGAAGATATCACAACACAACTCTAGACACAAATTAAAATAATACAAGCTTTATATTACAAGCCAGGGGCCTCGAGGGCTCGAATACATAAGCTCGAATACACAAGAGTCAGCGGAAGCAACAATATCTGAGTACAGACATAAGTTAGACAAGTTTGCCTTAAGAAGGCTAGCACAAAAGCAACTACGATCGAAAAGGCAAGGCCTCCTGCCTGGGAGCCTCCTAACTACTCTTGGTCGTCGGCGTCCGTCACGTGGTAGTAGGCACCCTCGGGTAGCAGCCGTCGTCAAAGGTGGCATCTGGCTCCTGGACTCCACCATCTGGTTGCAACAACCAGAAAGAAGAAAGAAGGGGGAAAAGGGGGAGCAAAGCAACCGTGAGTACTCATCCAAAGTACTCGCAAGCAAGGATCTACACTACATATGCAACATTATCAAAGGAAGGCTGTATATGTGGACTGGGCTGCAGAAATGCCAGAATAGAGAGAAGGCCTAGTCCTATCGAAGACTAGCATCTTCTGGAAACCACCATCTTGCAGCAAACAGGAGGGAGTAGAGTAGCATAAAGTAAAGCGGTAGTAGTGTTATCAACCTCGGCCAGAGATCCTTTCTCGACTCCCTGCGAGAAAGCAATCCCAGAGCCATACTATCCAGTTATCATCACAATCAAATCCTCATCACCATCCAGTTCTCATCACAAGTATCCAGTTCTAGTTGTATCGATCGGGATACAACTCCAAGTGTCCGTTACCGTAGGACAGGCTATCGATAGATGTTTTCTTCCCTGCAGGGGTGCACCAACTTACCCACCACGCTCGCTTAACTCCGGCCGGACACACTTTCCAGGGTCATGCCCGGCCTCGGCCAAACAATACGCCGCAACCCGACCTAGACTTAACAGAGAGGTCAGCACGCCGGACTAAACCTATGCCCCCAGGGGTCATGGGCCATCTCCCCGGAAACTCCTGCACGTTGCGTACGCGGCCGGTGAGCAGACCTAGCTACCTCCTTCAACAAGGCAGGCGCTTGCGCAGTCCAACCCGGCGCGCGCCACTCAGTCGCTGACGTCTATTAAGCTTTGGCTGATGTATACGACGCAGAACGCCCATACTATGCCCACGTGATGGTTAGTGCTATCAGGCCAGAGGCCCCTCGGATCAAATATCCAAATCGTAGTGGATTAGGAACGCGCGGTAACAAGCAGAGACTCACGAAAGAGGTGACCCCGTTGCCCCGTCTCGAGGACTTGCGGCAAGGGCTAAGAATGCCCGGCCACGCCTCGTAATTATCTCACGGGCACCTTCCAGGTCAACCCGTCTCCACATCACTTTCCAAGTAACAGTTGTAAAGTCCAAGTATCCGTGTGTCCAAACATCAAGAGGAAAACCCAAGGAATCACCCTCGGTGGGTTCCACTCAATGTAATCATCAAGGTGAACGTAGAGGAATCACCCTCGAGGTTCACACTTGAGGGGTTGCACGACAGAGTCGTATCGGAAGTGGTTAAAGAGGAAATCACCCTCGATGACCACGACCGAATAGCTACACTACAGGGTTAACATCAGAAGTGTTGTAGAGGTCTCACCCTCGGCACTCGATAGTATCCCAGTAGTGTCGAGCAACTAAGGGGAAAGTGATGTGCGGTGCCGGGGCCTGGTCTTCGATCCCGTTGATCGGGTCTTCAATGATGAAGCAGGGGCAACAAGGACAAGGTGGGGGTCACTGATGGATCACTAACCAACCTATACTAAGCAGTTTAGGATAAGCCGGTAAGGTAACAATAAGCAGGTTACAAAAGGAGGCTATGCATCAGAATAGGAGCAAACAATAACAATAGCAAAATCTAATGCAAGCATGAGAGAATGGAATGGGCGATATCGGGATGATCAAAGGGGGGGCTTGCCTGGTTGTTCAGACGAGACGGAGGGGTCGTCGGTGACGTAGTCAATCACAGGGGCATCAGCATCATCAAGGGGTCTACCGAAGAGAAGAGGGGGGAGAAACAGTAAATACATAGCAAGCAAGTGCATAACAAGACAACAGGTAGAGCTAGACGTATTGTAACGCGGTGCTACACGATACCGGTGAAGGGGGAAGTCCGCCGGGAATGTTTTCCCGGTTCCGGACCTATGTCAGACAAAAGACCGGAGGGGGAAAGTTCCATGTTCAGATAGTTAGAGGCCTCTGACAGGTAAACGGACCATGTTTTCGGATTCCTCTCGTCGTTCTAAGCAACTTTCATGTATAAAACTTTTTCATCCGAGTTACGGATTATTATCTATGATTTCTAAAGTTTTAAACAATATTTTAAAATTCTGGATTTATTATTAATTCGAAAATAAACTGCAATTTGCCATGGTTACACTCCGTGTACCCACATAGGTGGTATGATAGGTGGGGCCGGTCAAAGTCAACAAGTCAAAGTTGAATGGGTTAAAAAGTGAACAGTGCATGTGGGTCCACATGTCATATGCTATACCTATAAACAAATAAATAAAACAAACCAAATTAATGGGGTACCAAAGGTCATCTGTTACCAGACTAATTTAGCACCACCTAGCTCTAATCAACAAGGGCCGGCCTGGTTGCACGGCCAACCTCACGGGTGTGCACACAAACGCACACATAGCACATGACCAAGTTTGGACGGGGCAAGCTCTCTGTGTTAGGAATTTAGACACTCGATCTCTCAATCACAGAGAAGACAGGTTTTTTTTGCGTCGCGTGCAAACTTGCGACCTTTTCACGTTTTTCTTTCAGCTATTTATTCTGTTACAACGGGAAAGAGGCAGGTAGCGATCCTAACTACGCGCCACGATCCGCCGGACTCACGCCATCCCATGAGAGCTGATCGTGTCTCCTACTCTACCTGCGAGGCCACCGGGTCGATCATGGTGACCACGTCCAACCGGCCCAAGCTAGCTACTTGCACGGCGCGCACATGTCGCGGCTCATGCGTTTCTGTTTATTTGACAGAGAACCAAACTGGCCTAAGCACAACGACTAGATTAGCTAACAAATCACCCCCCTAATCTTGACGTTGGCGAATTATTTCAACCATACCGATCCTATTCTTCAGCTCCTGAAAGATGAGACGTCCAAGTGCCTTCGTCAGAGAATCAGCCAGTTGATCACTAGTTCTGACGTAGTTGATGTAGATTCGCCCCTGCTCCACATACTCATGAATGAAGTGGTACCTGATCTCTATGTGTTTACTGCGATCGTGGAACACAGGGTTCTTCGCCAGGGAAATCGCCGACTTGTTGTCGACGAGAAGCTTCGGCAGAACGGCCTCCTTGTTCAGCATCTCGCCAAGTAGCCGCGCCAGCCAAATACCCTGACACGCAGCGGTGGTGGCGGCCATGTACTCTGCCTCGCACGAGGAAATCGCCACCACCCTTTGCTTCTGGGACTGCCAGCTCACCGGGCTCTTGCCGAGGAGGAAGATCACCCCCGTCGTGCTCTTCCTGTCGTCCATGTCCCCGGCGTGATCCGAGTCGCTGTAGCCGGTTAGCCGCAGCTCCCCCCCCCCCCCGCCGCGCTCATATGCGCAGCCATGGTCCAGTGTCCCCGCTACGTACCGTAGAAGGTGCTTTACGGCGGCGTAGTGGTCGGAGGCAGGCTTCTCCATGAACCTGCTCAAGTACCCTACTGCAAACGTAATGTCGGGTCTTGTGTGTACCAGATACCTCAGCCCGCCGATGATGCTACGATACTTGGTCTTGTCCACCGGGGCCGCGGCGCTCTCCTTGCTCAATTTGAGCCGAGCCTCCATGGGAGTGTTGCAAGGGTTGCAGTCCTCCATGCCCGCATGCTCCAGCAGCCGCTTGGCATAGGCCGCCTGCCCGAGCACGATCCGGTCGCGCTCCTGGCTCACCTCGATCCCGAGGTAGTAGCTGAGCTTGCCCAAATCACTCATGCGGAACAACCTGGTCATTTGCTGCTTGAAGACGTCGATCTCTAATGTGACCGCGCCGGTGATGATGGGGTCATCTACGTAGACTCCGACGATGAGGAGGGAGCCGCCTGTGCCGCGTCGGTACACCGCGTGCTCTGACGGGCAGCGCTCGAAGCCCAGCGCGCAGAGGCTCTCGTCCAGCTTTGCGTTCCAGGCCCTCGGCGCCTGGCGGAGCCCATAGAGTGCCTTGCGGAGGCGCAGCACTTTGCCTTCCTGACCGGCCACAGCGTACCCCGGCGGCTCCTGCACGTAGACTTCTTCGAGCAGGTCCCCGTTCAGGAATGCGGACTTGACGTCCATGTGATGAACCTGCCAGCCGTGGTGCGCCGCGAGTGCGATGAGCACGCGCACCGAGTCCATTCTCGCGACTGGTGCAAAAACTTCCTCGAAGTCGATGCCCTGCCGCTGGACATAGCCTTTTGCCACCAAGCGCGCCTTGTGCTTCACCACGGCGCCACGAGCGTCCTTCTTCAGTTTGTAGACCCATCTCAGGCCGATCGGACGGTGACCAGGTGGGAGCTCGCTCAGCTCCCAGGTGTTGTTAGCGATTATACTCTGCATTTCTTCGTCCATTGCTGTGCGCCATCCCTGATCCCTCTCTGCCTCAGTGAACGAGGCCGGCTCCTTGCCCGCGAGCAGGCACAGGTCGCTGTCGCTGTAAACGGCCTCCACCTCCTCCGTCGTGTCCCACATGTTCTCAAGGGTGCGGTACCGGCGCGGCGCCTCCGCGCCGGCAGGTGCTTCCGACGCACCGGTGGGTGGTGAGACGAATTCAACGCCCGTTGGTGTCGAGATGGGCGTTCCGTACGTCGGGGAGGCAGGTGAGGGCGCGCAGGTCGCGCTCTGTGGCGTGGATGGCTCGGTAGTGGGCGTGGGCACCGCATCATGCGTGCCAGGGGAAGCATGCACCGGCTCCGCCCGGGCGCCGGCAGGCACCAGCTCGATGGTGAAGACGTCCATGCCGACGCTTTGTCCTTCTGCCATAGAGCTCCAGTCCCATGATGCACTCTCGTCGAACACGGCGTCGCGCGAGACATGAGCTCGCCCGGAGGGTGGGTGATAGACACGGTAAGCCGCTGATCCAGGCTCGTACCCGAGGAACACCATGGGCACGCTCCGGTCGTCCAGCTTCTTCACGTTCGGGCGTGTCACCTTCACGTGAGCGACGCACCCAAAGGTACGAAAGTGTTGGACGCTTGGCCGGCTCCCACACCACGCCTGGTATGGGGTCATGCCGGTCACGCTCTTGGTTGTCGCCCTGTTGAGTAGGTGCACCGCAGTCGTCATGGCTTCGCCCCAGAAGAGAGCCGGAACACCCTTGGCCTTGAGCAAGCACCTTGCCATGCCGACGATCGTCTGGTTACGGCGTTCGACCACGCCGTTCTGCTGCGGCGTGTATGGGGCGGTGAGCTGCCGGTGCACCCCCAATTCCGCGAAGACCTCCCCAAGGCTGGTGGAGTTGAATTCACCCCCACGATCGGTGCGCAGAGTCTTGAGACGGTCGCCGGACTCGCGCTCTGCTGCTGCCTGGAACTGACAAAGTGCCGCTTCCGCCTCGTCCTTCGTCGTGAGCAGCCGCAGCCACATGAAGCAACTCTTGTTGTCGACGAGCAGGAGGAAATACCGCTTCCCTCCCGGCGTAGCAGGGGAGATCGGCCCGCACAGATCCGCGTGCACAAGCTCGAGCACCTCCCCGGCGCGGTTCAGTGCTTGGCGAGGGAAAGGAGCTCGACGGTGCTTCCCTGCCAGGCATGCCTCGCAGACGCGGTCCACCTCATCGAGGAGGGGCAGACCGTGCACCATGTTGCCCCGTGAGAGCGAACGGAGCGCCTGGAATCCGATGTGGCCGTAGCGCGCGTGCCACAGCCATGCTTCGTCGCCAGCGTGCATTGCAAGGCACACTGGTCGCGCCAGGTTCAGGCGCAGTACGTACAGGCGTCCGTGGCCTCGCTGCACACGCGCGACTAGCCGCCCGTTCGGGTCGCGCAGCGTGAACTCGCCGTGGCGAATGTGCGCGTTGTAGCCACTCTCGTCCAGTTGCCCTATGCTGACGATGTTGCTGCACAACCTGGGCATATAGTACACCTCCGACAGAATGAGATGCTCACCGTTGAGGCATTGGAAGAGGACGGTTCCTTTCCCCTCGATCTGCACCGTAGACCCGTCCCCCAGCTTCACCGCGCCGCGCACACCACAGTCCAGCTCGGGAAAGATCTCACGCCGGCCGGACATGTGGTTGCTCGCGGCTGTGTCCAGGAACCAGGCCGTGTCGCACTCTCCTCCGTTCGGCACCGTGCGCGCCTGCGAGTGCTCCTCGTTGAGCAGGACGTGCTCCACGGGCATCTCCGTGGGTGCGGTGAGCTCGCACAGACTCGCCAGGAGGAGCGTGGACTCCTCGGTGCCGCCCTCCGCAAGGTGGACCTGCTCTTTGCGCTCGCGCCTGGGCTCGGTGCAGTCGCGCGAGAAGTGCCCCATGTGGTTGCAGTTGTAGCATTTTACTTTGCTCATGTCACGGCCGCCACCGCGGCCACCGGAGCCACCGCCCCGTCGCCCCTGGTTCCTGCCACGGCCGCCTCCTCGGCCGCCGCCACCGTTGGCGTTGGCTCCGCCAGAGCCCTGTCCAAACTCGCGCCCCTTCTTGCGCGCCTCCCACTGCTGTTCGGTGAGGAGGAGCTGTCCGCTGCCCTGGGTCGCCGCGGGCGCTGCGCATCGCTCTTCGGCGGTGCGTAGCCGCCCGATCAACTCCTCGACCGAGACCATACTCAGGTCCAGAAGAGTCTCAATCGCCACTGCGATCTGCGCGTATCGGGGAGGAACAACACGTAATAGTTTCTGCACGACGCGTACCTCCTCGACGGTGTCGCCAAGCATGCGTAGCTGGTTGACGAGGCCGGTGATGCGCATGCCGAAAGCGTCAAGGGACTCGCCGTCGTGGAAGGCGATCTGCTCGAAGTCCATGCGAAGACGTTGCGCGGTGGCCTCACGCACATGATGTACGCCCATCCACATCACCTTGATCGTGTCCCAGGCCGCCTTGGCCGTCTCCTTGACGACGATGGAGCCGAGCATCTCCGGCGGAACGGCTCGGAGAAGAACGCCGAGCGCCGACTTGTCGTCGCGTACGTGCTGCGCGTTGCCCTGGATCGCATCCCAGAGCCCCCAGGACTCCAGGTGGACCTTCATCACCAGCGACCACTCGATGTAGTTGGTCGAGGTGAGGGTCGGGAACGTGGTGCTGGCTCCCGGCACAAACGGCGTGCGCTCCGTGGCCGCCGCCTGGTGGATCACCACCTGCCGTTCCCGCCTCACGCGGCTCCGCCCGCGGCTGCGCTCCCGTGGTGGAGTCGCTGAGCGCGCCAGCCCGCCCCCGCCTGCGTTGGGGGCCGCCGCCGCCGCTCCGTCCGGGTGTTCTCCGTGATCGGACATGGCCAGGATCGCCAAACCGAGGCTCTGAATACCACTTGTTAGGAATCTGGATACTCGATCTCACAATCACAGAGAAGACAGGTTTTTGCGTCGCGTGCAAACTTGCGACTTTTCACGTTTTTCTTTCAGCTATTTATTCTGTTACAACGGGAAAGAGGCAGGTAGCGATCCTAACTACGCGCCACGATCCGCCGGACTCGCGCCATCCCACGAGAGCTGATCGTGTCTCCTACGCTACCTGCGAGGCCACCGGGTCGATCGTGGTGACCACATCCAACCGGCCCAAGCTAGCTACTTGCACGGCGCGCACATGTCGCGGCTCATGCGTTTCTGTTTATTTGACAGAGAACCAAACTGGCCTAAGCACAACGACTAGATTAGCTAACACTCTGGTAGTCTCGTGAGTTTCTTCATGGTTCAGTTTCGTCAGTTGTTTCTTCAGCAAACAACTTTGCAGCTACGAGCTAGAGCGACCAGCAAACAGCAGCGGCAGCAGTTAATGAAACAGCAGCGATGGCGGTAGCTATGCAACGGCAGCAGGAGCAAGAAACAATAGTAGCAAGAAGGCAAACAACATGGCTCGGCAGCAGCAGTAGCAGTTGGCAGCGGAGCAGCAGCTAAGCAACAAGCAGCACAGCAGCAGGACGAGCAGCGGCAGTGCATCAGCAACCGCAAAGCAGCAGCCGAGCAAGCGCACGCGCATCACGGCGCCAACATGGCCGAGCTTGGGGACAGCCGCACCAGGCAGCGGCGGGTGCAGACGGCGCCAGGCGCAGCAGGGCTCGCACGGATGGGGATGGGACGACTCCGGCCAGGGCGGGTGGTGCAGGCGCGGCCGGTGAGCAGGGGGCCAACATGGCGCGCGACGACGGTTGCCGCGGTGACGGCAGAAGGTAGCAGCGAGTGGGGGCACGGCATCTAGCGGCGAAATACGTCCTAAATCAGAGGAAGAATCAAAGGGGGACCAAAGGGAATCGGACGAGATGGCCTCATGATACGTATCCAACGTATCTGCTTTTTCAAACACTTTTGCCCTTGTTTTGGACTCTAACTTGCATGATTTGAATGAAACTAACCCGGACTGACGCTGTTTTCAGCAGAACTACCATGATGTTGTTTTATGTGTAGAAAGGAAAAGTTCTCGGAATGTCCTGAAAATCCACGAAGGCACTTTTTGGAATTAATAAGAATTTTTGGCGAAAGAATTAATGCCAGGGGGCCCACAGCATGTCCATGAGACAGGGGCGCCCCCCCTAGGGTGCGGCCTCCTATCTCGTGGGCCCCCTAGACCTCCACCAACGTCAACTCTAACTCCATATATTCCATCTCGGGGAGAAAAAAATAAGAGAAAAAGTTTCATCGCATTTTACGACACGGAGCCACCGCCAAGCCCTAATCTCTCTCGGGAGGGCTGATTTGGAGTCCGTTCGGGGCTCCAGAGAGGGGGATTCGCCGCCGTCGTCATCATCAACCATCCTCCATCACCAACTTCATGATGCTCACCGTCGTGCGTGAGTAATTCCATCGTAGGCTTGCTGGACGGTGATGGGTTGGATGAGATTTACCATGTAATCAAGTTAGTTTTGTTAGGGTTTGATCCCTAGTATCCACTATGTTCTGAGATTGATGTTGCTATGACTTTGCTATGCTTAATGTTTGTCACTAGGGCCCGAGTGCCATGATTTCAGATCTGAACCTATTATGTTTTCAGGAATATATGTGTGTTCTTGATCCTATCTTGCAAGTCTATAGTCACCTATTATGTGTTATGATCCGACAACCCCAAAGTGACAATAATTGGGATACTTCTCGGTGATGACCGTAGTTTGAGCAGTTCATGTATTCACTATGTGTTATTGCTTTGGTCCGGTTCTCTATTAAAAGGAGGCCTTAATATCCCTTAGTTTCCACTAGGACTCCGCTGCCATGGGAGGGTAGAACAAAAGATGTCATGCAAGTTCTTTTCCATAAGCACGTATGACTATTTACGGAATACATGCCTACATTACATTGATGAATTGGAGCTAGTTCTATATCATCCTATGTTATAACTATTGCATGAGGAATCGCATCCGGCATAATTATCCATCACTGATCCATTGCCTACGAGCTTTTCATATATTGTTCTCCGCTTATTTACTTTTCCGTTGCTACTGTTACAACTGCTACAAAAACCCAAAAACATTTATCTTTACTTTTGCTACTATTACCATTATTATCATACTACTTTGCTACTAAATACCTTGCTGCAGTTACTAAGTTATCCAGGTGTGGTTGAATTGACAACTCAACTGCTAATACTCAAGAATATTCTTTGGCTCCCCTTGTGTCAAATCAATAAATTTGGGTTGAATACTTTACCCTCGAAAGCTGTTGCGATCCCCTACACTTGTGGGTTATCAAGACTAATTTCTGGCGCCGTTGCCGGGGAGCATAGCTCTATTCTCTTAGTCACTTGGGATTTATATCTGTTGATCACTATGAAGAACTTGAAAGACGCTAAGACCAAGATTTTGCCCTCAACAACGAGGGGAGGTAAGGAACTGCCATCTAGCTCTACACTAGATTCTCCTTCCGTTATTAGTAGGCTTGCGACACCTAAACCTGCTACTGCTGTGAATTCTGATATGTCGCATGTTATTGATGATGCCACTTCTGCTATGCATGATGAAACTACTTCTGTGCGTGATACTACTTTGCCATTAGGTGAATTTCTAGATGAACAACTTGCTAGAGTTAGGGGGAATGAAAATATTGAAGAACCTATTATTGATGATAGTGATGATGAACGTTCCCCCAATGATTATGTATTACCTGTTGTTCCTAAGGGTTATGTTATGAATGAAGCAGCTGCTATGGAAATTCTTGCTTGCAATGATAGAAATGATCTTAAGAAATTATTAGCTAAATGGAAGAAGCAGTCTCTTAATGCTAGAATGAAACCCGATCCTGCTTTTGCTACTTCACCTATCTGTGTTACTGATAAGGATTATGAATTCTCTGTTGATCCTGATATTATTACTTTAGTTGAATCTGATCCTTTTTATGGCCTTGAATCTGAAACTGTTGTGGCACATCTTACCAAGTTGAATGACATAGCCACCCTATTTACTCATGATGAGAAGTCTCGCTATTTATACATCCTTAAGATATTTCCGTTCTCATTAAAGGGTGATGCTAAGACTTGGTATAATTCTCTTGCTCCTGGTTGTGTGCATAGTCCCCAGGATATGATTTATTACTTCTCTGCTAAATATTTCCCTGCTCATAAGAAACAAGCTGCCTTGCGGAAAATATATAATTTTGTGCAAATCAAAGAAGAGAGTCCCCCACAAGCTTGGGGGAGGCTTCTCCGGTTACTTAATGCTCTGCCTGATCATCCTCTTAAGAAAAATGAAATACTTGATATCTTTTATAATGGACTAACCGATGCTTCCAAGGACTACTTGGATAGTTGTGTTGGTTGTGTTTTCAGGGAAAGAACAGTCGACGAAGCTGAAATATTATTGAATATATGTTGACTAATGAAAATAATTGGACTCTTCCTGAGCCAGTTCCTGAAGTAATTCCTGAACCAATTGAGCCAACTCCTGAGTCTGTTCCTAAACCCACTCCGAAGAAGAGAGGTGTTTTATTTCTCAGTCCTGAAGATATGCAAGAGGCAAAGAAGTCAATGAAAGAAAAAGGTATTAAAGCTGAAGATGTTAAGAACTTACCACCTATTGAAGAAATACATGGTCTTAATTTACCGCCTGAAGAACCACATTGTCTTGATAATCCGACACAGGTAGTAAAGGTAAATTCTCTCTATAGATATGATAAAGTTGAAATAGCCTCTACTAGATTTCATAGCCCATGCTTAGATGAATTTGATGACTTTATGGCTAGACAAGAAAGTTTTAATGCTTATGTTGGTAGAGAGTTAAAGAATAATGCTTTCGAGATAGGACACGTAGGTGATAATCTGGCTAGAGTTAAAGATGAACTTCACCGCGTTAGCAAATATGCTTATATGGTTGCTACTCAACCTGAGCAAGTACTCAAAGCTCAAAATGATTTTCTTGATGAATTGAATAATAAAAATGACTTTGCCGTTAGAGTGGCTACTAGAACTGGTAGAATGACTCAGGAACCTTTGTATCCTGAAGGCCACCCTAAGAGAATCGAGCAAGATTCTCAGAGAAATAATTTAGAGGCACCTAGTTCTTCTAAAAAGAAGAAGAAGAAAGACGATAGAACCTTGCATGCTTCTAGTGAACCTACTATAGACACACCTGAGAATCCCAATGATATTTCTATTTCTGATGCTGGAACACAATCAGGTGATGAACATGAACCTAGTGATAATGTTAATGATAATGTTCATGTTGATGCTCAACCTAGCAAAAACAATGATGTAGAGATTGAACCTGTTGTTGATCTTGATAACCCACAATCAAAGAATCAATGTTATGATAAGAGAGATTTTGTTGCTAGGAAGAATGGGAAAGAAAGAGAACCATGGGTTCAGAAACCCATGCCCTTTCCTCCTAAACCATCCAAGTCAAAGGATGATGAGGATTTTAAGCGCTTTGCTGAAATGATTAGACCTATTTTCTTACGTATGTGCTTAACTGATATGCTTAAAGTAAATCCTTATGCTAATTATATGAAGGATATCATCACAAATAAAAGAAAGATACCGGAAGCTGAAATTTCCACCATGCTTGCTAACTACACTTTTAAGGGTGGAATACCAAAGAAACTTGGAGATCAGGGTGTTCCAACTATACCATGCTCCATTAAAAGAAATTATGTCAGAACTGCTTTATGTGATCTTGGAGCCGGTGTTAGTGTTATGCCTCTCTCTTTATATCGTAGACTTGAATTGAATAAGTTGACACCTACTGAAATATCTTTGCAAATGGCTGATAAATCAACTACTATACCTGTCGGTATTTGTGAGGATGTGCCTGTTGTGGTTGCAAATGTCACTATCTTAACGGACTTTGTTATTCTTGATATTCCCGAGGACGATAGTATGTCTATTATCCTTGGTAGACCTTTTCTTAATACTGCAGGGGCTGTTATTGATTGCAACAAAGGCAATGTCACTTTTCATGTTAATGGCAATGAGCATACGGTACACTTTCCGAGGAAACAATCTCAAGTTCATAGCATCAATTCTATTGAAAAAGTTCCAACTATCATTTTTGGAGGTTTTGAATTTCCTCTTCCTACTATCAAGAAAAAATATGATATTCTTATTGTTGGGGATTTTCATATCCCTGTTGAGGTAACTTAGTGTCATTTGAAACTTCTCCGGTTCCGTGTTATTCGGAATGAGTTTGTTAACAAGACTTGATCAACCTTGTTAGTGAGTTCATTTTGATGATCACGAGATGGATGAAACTAGAAGGCACAACCTTCTATACCTTTTTTTACTTTCTGTTATTTAGAATAAATAAAGCAAAAATAGTATTATCCGTCTGTTTCCTGAATTATCCGTGCATTAAAAAATAGTCCGAAAATAAAAGTGCTCCAAATGCCCTGTAATTTTAGTATGATTTTTTCTGGAATATTTGAGGATTTTAGGCACTGAAAACACTACAGGAGGGGCAAGCACCAGGCCATGAGAGAGGAGGGCGCCCCCCTGTAGGGCGCGCCCCCTGTCTCATGGGCCCCTGGTGGCTCCCCTCCACTTATGCCAGCTCCCACACACTTCATCTTCTACCTAGAAAAATCCCCATCCAGCTCAAGCATGAGTTCTAGCTCATTTTGCTGCGATTTTCGATCTCTTAGTTCAAAGCTCCATTCACAAAACTGCTTTGGGAGATTGTTGCTTGGTATGTGACTCCTCCATTGGTCCAATTAGTTTTTGTTCTAGTGCTTTATTCTTTGCAATTTTTTGCTGCTTAGGTGACCATGTTCTTGAGCTTGCATGTTAAATTTTTGAGGTCCCAAGCAATTCAATGCATGATATGGGCTCTAGGCACTTGTAGGAGTAGTTGCTATCAATCTTGTTTAGACTTGTTCACTTTTATTTTGAAGTTACTAAAATTTCAGAAATTTTTAGAAAAAGAAATATGCTTAGAAGAATGTACCAAGGAGGTTACTCGGCAAAGAAAAGGCCAAGGATTGCTATACGTGAACAAGATATTAAATTGCCAAGGGACGCAAATGTACAGGCTTGTGAGTGGCCATCCGATGATTTTATGGTCGAAGCAAGCTTCAAGGAAGAATTTGACGCGTATGTGCGTAATGCCGAGCTGGAGGACTTCTTACAAGATAAGTGTCCTCAATATTATCAATTGAACGATTCCTTTGTGCGGAGGTTCGAATATATTTCTACGCGTAATTCTCCTAGTGTCATGTTTGATATTTATGATACGTCTTATACCATGGATTTAGAGGATTTCACAACTTCTTGCAAACTCCCGCAGTGGGGTAATATTAATGATCCTCCCAAATCTGAATTTAGAGATTTTCTTGCTAATACTACTGTGGGAGAATCTAGGGACGCAACACAAGCTACCATAGGGAGAATTCATTTTCTTGCTATACATTACTTTGCTCTCTTTATTGGTAGATGCATTAACGGTAAGGACGAGGTATGTCACATGTGTGCACCTGATCTTTGTGTCCTCAAGAGTGTTGTGTCGGGTTATAAAGGTTATAACTTGGGGGCAATAGTTGCACATAGGTTGCAGAATAATAGTAGAAGGGGAGATTTCTTTGGAGGAATTTATGCAACCCGTGTGGCTAATTTTCTTAATATAGCTCCACGAGAGGGGGATATGATTGTACCTCCTGTTTATTTGGACAAAGAAGCTATGTTTGATCATCATTTTCTTGAGAGGAATGAACAATTCCTCCATTATCGACTAATCTATGACAAACGCAACATCGTCCCTGTTACTCTTCCTGCTCCCTACCTTTTTGATTATCCGGTAAAAGGAAGATATGTTGTCACCAGGGAAGAAGCAACTGAATATGAGAGGGGAATGGAGGCAGCTCGCTAACACGCTGCTGCTCAGGGGGCGGTCGCCTCTACATCTCAGTACTACCCCAGTTTCACTTATGGATATCAGCCAGGCGGTCCTTGATATTAAACCAACTAAGGCGAAAATCCTAAGCATGGGGGAGTACGTATTTCTCACCGACTTTACATTCATGTTCACACACTAGTCGTCGGTGCTCATACTCTTTCATTGTATTATCCATGCTAGTTTAAATTTCTTTTTCTAGTTTTCTTCTTGTGTGTTTCATAAAGCTTGAGAAAAACCAAAAAAATAGTTAGTTTAATTTCCTTGCTTGTAGTAGGATTAAAATGAAAACCCAAAAAGATTTCTAGTTCTTCTTTTTACTTGTTGGGAGCTTTCCCGTGTAAATAGTTTTATTTTCTTTTCTTTCTTTTGAGGGTCGAGAAGACCATATTGAAAATGCTTAGTGGCTCTTATATGCATGATTGTTTATTTAATTTAGAGCCCATATTACTTGTCTTCTCTCTTGAGTTGAATGCTTGCAGATTCTAGCTTAGTCCAATGCACGTGCACTCTTATTATTATACACATCGTTCGGTCGTGCAAGTGAAAGGCAATAATGATGATATATGGTGGACTCAATGGGATGAGAAAAGCTGGTATGAACTCGACCTCTCTTGTTTTTGTAAATATGATGAGTTCATCGTTCCTGAGTCAGCTATTATGAAGTAAAAATATTTGCAATGACATTTAGAGATTATAGTTACTAGTGCCATGCTTCATTAGCTATGAGTTATAATGGTTTACCTTGCGTGCCAACATGCTATTAGAATGATTATGATGTGATATGATGGGATGGTATCCTCCTTTGAATGAACTGAGTGACTCGAGTTGGCACATGTTCATGCATGTAGTTGAATCAAATCAACATAGCCTTCACGATATTTATGTTCATGGTGGATTATATCCTACTCATGCTTGTACTCGGTGTGAATTAATTTTAATGCATGTTTACGACTGTTGTCGCTCTCTCAGTTGGTCGCTTCCCAGTCTTGTGCTAGCCTTCACCTGTACTAAGCGGGAATAATGCTTGTGCATCCAAACTCCTTAAACCCCAAAGTTGTTCCATATGAGTCCATTATACCTACCTATATGCGGTATCTACCTGCCGTTCCAAGTAAATTTGTATGTGCCAAACTCCAAACCTTCAAATGAAATTCTGTTTTGTATGCTTGAGCAGCTCATGTTACAACTAGGGCTGCCTATATCTTCCATGCTAGGTGGGTTATTCTCAAGAGGAGTGGACTCCGCTCCTCATTCACGAGAAAGGGCCGGTAACCAGGGCTGTTGTATGTTGGAGGCACTCGTTGTTTCGAGCAAGCCATGGATTGATGCTTGTTGGTGGTTGGGGGAGTATAAACCTTTACCATTCTGTTTGGGAACTGCCTATAATGCATTTAGTATGGAAGATACAACCATCTCATAGATGTTGCGTTGACAACAAAAGTATGCCGCTCAAAATGTTATTCAATCTCTATTTTAAAATCGAGCTCTGGCACCTCTACAAATCCCTGCTTCCCTCTGTGAAGGGCCTATCTATTTACTTTTATGTTGAGTCATCATCCTTCTTATTAAAAAGCACCCGTTGGAGAGCACACTGTCATTTGCATTCATTATTACTGGTTTATATTGGGTATGACTTGACTGGATCTCTTTTACCATGAATTACAATGTTTAGTCAGTCCTTGATCTTTGAAGGTGCTCTGCATTTATGTTTTGCGGTCTCAGAAAGGGCTAGCGAGATACCATTTTGTTATATCATGTTATGATTATTTTGAGAAAGTGTTGTCATCCGAGTTTTATTATTATGGATCGCTAGCTGATTATGCTATTGATGTGAGTAATTGTGAGACCTTTGTGTTATTGTGAGTATGGTTAGTTCGTAATATTTGCTGAAACTTGAATGTTGGCTTTTCATGTTACAACAACAAGAGCAAACAGAGTTTGTAAAAGTTTTTCTTTATCACTTTCAGTTTATCAACTGAATTGCTTGAGGACAAGCAAAGGTTTAAGCTTGGGGGAGTTGATACGTCTCCAACTTATCTACTTTTCCAAACACTTTTGCCCTTGTTTTGGACTCTAACTTGCATGATATGAATGAAACTAACCCGGACTGACGCTGTTTTCAGCAGAACTGCCATGATGTTGTTTTATGTGTAGAAAGGAAAAGTTCTCGGAATGTCCTGGAAATCCACGGAGGCACTTTTTGGAATTAATAAGAATTTTTGGCGAAAGAATTAATGCTGGGGGCCCACGGCCTGTCCACGAGACAGGGGGGCGCCCCCCCTAGGGCGCGGCCTCCTATCTCGTGGGCCCCCTGGACCTCCACCGACGTTAACTCCAACTCCATATATTCCGTCTCAGGGAGGAAAAAAATAAGAGAGAAAGTTTTATCACGTTTTACGACACGGAGCCGCCGCCAAGCCCTAATCTCTCTCGAGAGGACTGATCTGGAGTCCGTTCGGGGCTCCGGAGAGGGGGATTCGTCACCGTCGTCATCATCAACCATCCTCCATCACCAATTTCATGATGCTCACCGCCGTGCGTGAGTAATTCTATCGTAGGCTTGCTGGACGGTGATGGGTTGGATGAGATTTACCATGTAATCAAGTTAGTTTTGTTAGGGTTTGGTCCCTAGTATCCACTATGTTCTGAGATTCATGTTGCTATGACTTTGCTATGCTTAATGCTTGTCACTAGGGCCCGAGTGCCATGATTTTAGATCTGAACCTATTATGTTTTCATGAATATATGTGTGTTCTTGATCCTATCTTGCAAGTCTATAGTCACCTATTATGTGTTATGATCCAACAACCCCGAAGTGACAATAATCGGGATACTTCTCGGTGATGACTGTAGTTTGAGGAGGTCATGTATTCACTATGTGTTAATGCTTTGGTCCGGTTCTCTATTAAAAGGAGGCCTTAATATCCCTTAGTTTCCACTAGGACCCCACTGCCACGGGAGGGTAGGACAAAAGATGTCATGCAAGTTCTTTTCCATGAGCACGTATGACTATTTACGGAATACATGCCTACATTACATTGATGAATTGGAGCTAGTTCTATATCACCCTATGTTATAACTATTGCATGAGGAATCGCATCCGGCATAATTATCCATCACTGATCCATTGCCTACGAGCTTTTCATATATTGTTCTCCGCTTATTTACTTTTCCGTTGCTACTGTTACAACTGCTACAAAAATCCAAAAACATTTATCTTTACTTTTGCTACTGTTACCATTATTATCATACTACTTTGCCACTAAATACCTTGCTGCAGATACTAAGTTATCTAGGTATAGTTGAATTGACAACTCAACTGCTAATACTCAAGAATATTCTTTGGCTCCCCTTGTGTCGAATCAATAAATTTGGGTTGAATACTTTACCCTCGAAAGCTGTTGCCATCCCCTACACTTGTGGGTTATCACCTCACTGGGCCCTGTAGTTGTGCAAAGGCGAGCTCGGGGGAGGCTCGGTGGAGCGAATCGACGGCGGCGATGGCTGTGGCGGGGAAGACGGCTCGATCCCGAAGTTTGACGGTGCACCGACTCGAGCTGGTGGTTGTAGTTGAAGTAGATGAGTCCGACGCGTCTCCTGGCAAGGTTTCAGCCCGCGGGAAGCTCGGTGGCCATGGCAATGATGGGGCGGCGGCGACTGCATCTTCGGGCGCGGACGAACTCGAGGGGGGGGAGAAACGAGCGAGGGGAATGGGCATGCTAGGGTTACAGGGGAAGAGTGAGGGGGCACAGAGGCTTGCTCCTATCCCCTCCATGGCGCAGTAGTGCGCGGAGGCGAACTCCCAGCAGCCGTGGCGCCTCGGCCTTCTCCTATTGTGGGAGGAGGTCGAAAGGCTGGCCAAATTGGGCCAGGCCCCACATGCACAGTAGCTTAGGTCTTTCATCTTTCCATTTTTATTTTTATTTTGTTTTAGATTTCTGCTCTGTTTTGCATTTTTAATAAATAGCAATTGAATTTTGTTTAACCTGAAACTTGACACCTAAATACCAGGCAATTCTATGAGCTAGCACAACAAGTTCTATCTTATTTTGAAAAGTGCAAATATTTACTTAAATTGAAAAAGATCAATTAAAAGTTGTTGGTCCAAATTTTAAATAGGTTAAGGGTACTTTAGTAATTCCAATAATATTGGTTTATTTGGGACAATTAGTTAGTGAATTTTTGCAAACTAGCGAACATTTTTGTTTTACCGGTTGAAGAATTAATAGTTTGACTTTAATTTAAATTGAATTTGAATTCGGTTTGGTTCAAAGTGAGATTAGAATCTTAACAGTGATGACATGCCACCATTAGGGTGTGTGGTTACTGTAGCTTAATTACCGGGGTGTTACACCTTGTCTATCCCACCATGTTCATTGCCCATGAAGGACTTGCCTCACTCGGGTAGATCTTCATGAAGTAGGTGATCTCCTTGCCCTTACAAACTTCTTGGTTCAACTCCACATCTTGATGGAGGCTCCCAAGCGACACCTAGCCAATATAGGAGACACCACTCTCCAAAAGGTAATAGATGGTGTGGTGATGATGAACTCCTTACTCTTGTGCTTCAAATGATAGTCTCCCCAACACTCAACTCTATCTCACAGATTTGGATATGGTGGAAAGATGATTTGAGTGGAAAGCAACTTGGCAAAGACTAGAAATCAAGGTTCTTGTGGTAGGGTTGGAATATCTTGTTCTCAACACATGAGTAGGTGGTTCTCTCTCAAAAAATGTATGGTGGAAGTGTAGGCACGTTCTGATGGTTGTGGAGAAGGGGTGGATGGGTATATATAGCCTCCACACAAAACGCAACCGCTACACACATCTGACCAATCTCAGTGAGACCGAATAGCTAAACTCGGTGGGACCAATTAGTTCAAAATGTGAATGTTAGGAATGTCGGTGGGACCCACTGAAACAAATCGGTGAGACCGGTGTGCTAGGGCTTTAGGGAAAACATCATCTCGGTAGCACGGATTGCATCAAATCAGTGAGAATGAAGTGAAGCAATAAGGCAACAGAGAGAATGTCAAGCCAACTTGGTGAGACCGATTGCATAACTCGGTGAGACCAAAATAAATGCAACAAGTCACAGAGTGTTAGCAAGGCCAACTCAGTGGGACCGACACACATATCGGTGAAACAATTGCTAGGGTTTCTGGCAGTGGCTATGTCATATGAACTCGGTGGCGCCGGGTAGGAAATATCGGTCGGGCCGAGTTGGAGTTTAGGGTTTTGACATATTTGGATGGAGAAATTGGTTGAGGGTTTTGGAGCAATTTCACTAATCATTTGAGCAAGCAAGCCATTAAGCAACACCTCATGCCCTTTTAATAGTATTGGATTTCCTATGGCATCAATGTGACTTGGATCACTAAAATAGAAATGAAGAGTCTTGAGCTTTTGCTAATGTATGTCCTTAGCTCCTTGAAGGGGTTCCACATCCTCTTGTCCTTTCCACGCCATTGTTGAATTTTTCTGAAATACACTAGACAAAGCCATTAGTCCAATAAGAGATATGTTGATATTAATTACCAAAATCACTCGGGGAGCACTTGTGCTTTCAGGCGGCCAATACCAGGCCGGGCTAGCCTCGCGTCAAGTGGACGTCGAAGGAAGACGAGTGCCTCGCTGAAGCATGGAAGACAGTCAGCATCGACCCAATCACTGGCTCGAACCCGAACGCCAACACGTACTACAGAAGGATCAAGACAGCGTTCGAAGAGCGCAAGTTGGTTGACCCTACTTTGCGAACATCCACATGGAGCGCGGCGACAAGGCCATGGCGAACCATTGGGCGGTCATCCAAGCAGCCTACAACAAATGGCATGGGATTGTAGAGGAGGTCGTGGCTCGCCCGTAAAGCGCCGCCAACATCGAGGGTGACGTATGCCCAGCCACCGGCTCGGTTCTTTTTCAACGTGTACTACGCCGACACTTGTTTTTCGACTATGCAGATGGTTCGGATGTTCAACATGTATCGCCAGGACAACAATGACGCCGAGTTCAAGTTCCTTCACATGTTCTCCAGGATCAAGTCGTGCGAGAAGTGGAGGAAGGTCTGACTCACCCTCGCTGCTACCTCTTGAGCACTGCATTGGTTTTCCCTTGAAGAGGAAAGGGTGATGCAGCAAAGTAGCATAAGTATTTCCCTCAGTTTTTGAGAACCAAGGTATCAATCCAGTAGGAGGCTCCTCACAAGTCCCTCGCACCTACACAAACAAACAAGAACCTTGCAACCAACGCGATAAAGGGGTTGTCAATCCCTTCACGGCCACTTGCGAAAGTGAGATATGATAGAGATAATAAGATAAGATAAATATTTTTGGTATTTTTATGATATAGATTGGAAAGTAAAGATTGCAAAATAAAGTACATTGGAAACTTATATGATAAAAGATAGACCCGGGGGCCATAGGTTTCACTAGTGGCTTCTCTCAAGATAGCATAAGTATTACGGTGGGTGAACAAATTACTGCCGAGCAATTGATAGAAAAGTGCATAGTTATGAGATTATCTAGGCATGATCATGTATATAGGCATCATGTCTGTGACAAGTAGACCGAAACGATTCTGCATCTACTACTATTACTCCACACATCGACCGCTATCCAGCATGCATCTAGAGTATTAAGTTCATAAGAACAGAGTAATGCATTAGGCAAGATGACATGATGTAGAGGGATAAACTCAAACAATATGATATAAACCCCATCTTTTTATCCTCGATGGCAACAATACAATGCGTGCCTTGCTGCCCCTACTGTCATTGGGAAAGGACATCGCAAGATTGAACCCAAAGCTAAGCACTTCTCCCGTTGCAAGAAAGATCAATCTAGTAGGCCAAACCAAACTGATAATTCGAAGAGACTTGCAAAGATAACAAATCACACATAAAAGAATTCAGAGGAGATTTAAATATTTCTCATAGATAAACTTGATCATAAACCCACAATTCATCAGATCTCAACAAACACACCACAAAAAGAGTTACATCGAATAGATCTCCAAGAAGATCGAGGATAATTTTGTATTGAGATTCAAAGAGAGAGAAGAAGCCATCTAACTAATAACTATGGACCCGAAGGTCTGTGGTAAACTACTTACAACTCATCGGAGAGGCTATGGTGTTGATGTAGAAGCCCTCCATGGTTGATTCCCCCTCCGGCGGAGCATCGGCGAAGGCTCCAAGATGAGATCTCGCGGATACAGAAGGTTGCGGCGGTGGAATTAGGTTTTCGTGGTGCTCCCCGATGTTTTCAGGGTACGAGAGTATATATAGGCGAAGGAGGTTGGTTAGGGGAGCCACGAGGGGCCCACGAGGGTGGGGGGCACGCCCACTCCCCTAGGGCGCGCCCTCCTGCCTCGTGGCCGCCTCGGCTGCTTCTTGACGTCCACTCCAAGTCTCCTGGATTGCGTTTGTTCCAAAAAGATCGCTCCCGAAGATTTCATTCTATTTGGACTCCGTTTGATACTCCTTTGCTTCGAAACACTGAAATAGGCAAAAAAAATAGCAATTCTGGTTGGGCCTCCGGTTAGTAGATTAGTCCCAAAAATGGTATCAACGTGTAAAGTAAAGCCCATAAACATCCAGAAGGGGTAATATAATAGCATGGAGCAATAAAAAATTATAGATACGTTGGAGACGTATCAAACATCCCCAAGCTTAATTCCTGCTCGTCCTCGAGTAGGTAAATGATAAAAACACAATTTTGATGTGGAATGCTACCTAGCATATTTCTCAATGTAATTTAATTTATTGTGGCATGAATGTTCAGATCCAAATGATTCAAAATAAAAGTTCATGTTGACATAAAAAATAGTAATACTTCAAGCATACTAATAAAGCAATCATGTCTTCTCAAAATAACATGGCTAAAGAAGGTTCATCCCTACAAAATCATATAGTTAGGCTATGTTTCATTTTTGTCACACAAAATACTCCCATCATGCACAACCCCGGTTTCAGCCAAGCAATTGGTTCATACTTTTTAACGCGCTTCAGCTTTTTTTCACTCTCACGCAATACATGAGCATAAGCCATGGATATAGCAGTATGGGTGGAATAGAATATGATGATGGAGGTTGTGTGGAGAAGACAAAAAAGGAGAAAGTCTCATGTTGACGAGGCTAATCAACGGGCTATGGAGATGCCCATCAATTGATGTCAACATGAGGAGTAGGGATTGCCATGCAACAGATGCACTAGAGCTATAAATGCATGAAAGCTCAACAAAAGAAACTAAGTGGGTGTGCATCCAACTTGCTTGCTCACGAAGACCTAGGGCATTTTGAGGAAGCCCATCGTTGGAATATACAAGCCAAGTTCTATAATGAAAAATTC
The DNA here is from genome assembly GCF_018294505.1 of Triticum aestivum. NCBI lineage: Eukaryota > Viridiplantae > Streptophyta > Magnoliopsida > Poales > Poaceae > Triticum > Triticum aestivum. The sequence continues at coordinate 611,794,848 of NC_057807.1, read as the reverse complement.
CCACTAGTGTACGAAACTGACAACATAGAAGACTCTCTATATGAAGAACATGGTGCTACTTTGTAGCACAAGTGTGGAAAAAGATAGTAACATTGTCCCCTTTTTTATTTTCTTTTTTTGGGCCTTTCCTTTTTTTTATTTGGCCTTTCTATTTTTTGGGCCTTTTTTGCGGACAATGTTCTAATAATGATGATCATCACACTTCTATTTATTTAAAACTCATGAATTACAACTCGATGCTAGAACAAGATATGACTCTATATGAATGCCTCCGGCGGTGTACCGAGATATGCAATGAATCAAGAGCAACATGTATGAAAAATTATGAAGGTGGCCTTGCCACAAATACGATGCCAACTACATGATCATGCAAAAGCAATATGACAATGATGAAACGTGTCATGATGAACGGAACGGTGGAAAGTTTCATGGCAATATATCTCGGAATGGCTATGGAAATGCCATAATAGGTAGGTATGGTGGCTGTTTTGAGGAAGATATAAGGAGGTTTATGTGTAATAGAGCGTATCGTATCACGGGGTTTGGATGTACCGGCGAAGTTTGCACCAACTCTCAAGGTGAGAAAGGGCAATGCACGGTACCGAAGAGGCTAGCAAAGATGGAAGGGTAAAAGTGCTTATAATCCATGGACTCACATTAGTCATAAAGAACTCATATACTTATTGCAAAAGTTTATTAGCCCTCGAAGCAAAGTACTACTAAGCATGCTCCTAGGGGAAGGGTTGGAAGGAGTTAAGCATTGCGCGATCCAGACCTCCACACATAAGGAAGGCAATCAAAAGAGCACCTCATGCAACAAATTTGTTACACAACTTTTACCATACGTGCATGCTACGGGACTTGCCAACTTCAACACAAGTATTTCTCAATTTCATAATTACTCAACTAGCATGACTCTAATATCACCACCTCTATATCTCAAAACAATTATCAAGCATGAAATTGATCACAACATCCAATTCACTTCCTATGATAGTTTTTATTATACCCAACTTGGATGCCCATCATTCTAGGACCAATTTTATAACCATAGCAAATACCATGTTGTTCTAAAAGACTATCAAAATAATATAAGTGAATCATGAGAGATTAATAATTTCTACAAAATTAAGCCACCGGCGTGCTCTAAAAAGATATAAGTGAAGCACTAGAGCAAAATTGTCTAGCTCAAAAGATATAAGTGAAGCACATACAGTATTCTAATAAATTCTGAATCATGTTGTGTCTCTCCCAAAAGGTGTGTACAGCAAGGATGATTGTGGTAAACTAAAAAGCCAAGACTCATATCATACAAGACGCTCCAAGCAAAACACATATCATGTGGCAAATAAAAATATAGCTCCAAGTAAAGTTACCGATAGACGAGCACGAAAGAGGGGATGCCTTCCGGGGCATCCCCAAGCTTAGGCTTTTGGTTGTCCTTGAATTATCTTGGGGTGCCATGGGCATCCCCAAGCTTAGGCTCCTGCCACTCCTTATTCCACAGTCCATCAGTTCTTTACCCAAAACTTGAAAACTTCACAACACAAAACTCAACAGGAAATCTCATGAGCTCCGTTAGTGCAAGAAAGAAAAACCACCACATAAGGTACTGGAATGAACTCATTATTTATATATATTGGTGTTAAACCTACTGTATTCCAACTTCTCCATGGTTCATACCCCCCTATACTAGCCATAGATTCATCAAAATAAGCAAACAACACACGAAAAACAGAATCTGTCAAAAACAAAACAGTATGTAGCAAACTGTAACTTTCGAATACTTATGGAACTCTAAAAATCCTACCAAAATAGGAAGTCCTGGGCAATTTGTCTATTGATCTACTTCAATAAGAATCAACGCAAAAGCACGTTTTGTGATTTATTAAAATTATTCTCGTGCGCGCAAAAGTGTCTGTTTTTCAGCAGAATCAAATTAACTATCACCGTAGGTTATCCTATAGGTTCTACTTGGCACAAACACTAATTAAAACATAAAACCACATCTAAACAGAGTCTAGATGAATTATTTATTACTAAAAAAGCAAAAACAAGGAACAAAAATAAAATTGGGTTGCCTCCCAACAAGCGCTATCATTTAACGCCCCTAGCTAGGCATAAAGGCGAGAGTAGATCTAAGTATTGCCATTTTTGGTATTCAATTCATAAGTGGCTCGCATAATAGATTCATAAGGTAATTTGACTTTCTTTCTAGGGATGTGTTCCATGCCTTTCCTTAATGGAAATTGGAATCTAATATTCCCTTCCTTCATATCAATAATTGCACCAATCGTTCTAAGGAAAGGTCTACCAAGAATAATAGGACATGAAAAATTGCAATCTATATCAAGAACGATAAAATCTATGGGCACATAATTCCTATTTGCAACAATAAGAACATCATTAATCCTTCCCATAGGTTTCTTAATGGTGGAATCCGCAAGGTGCAAGTTTAAAGAGCAATCATCAAATTCACGGAAACCTAGCGCATCACATAAAGTTTTTGGAATCGTGGAAACACTCGCACCCAAATCACAGAAAGCATATCATTCATGATCTTTAATTTCAATTTTAATAGTAGCTTCCCACTCATCATAAAGTTTTCTATGTATAGAAACTTCCAATTCAAGTTTTTCTTCATAAGATTGCATCAAAGCATCAACAATATGTTTGGTAAAAGCTTTATTTTGACTATAAGCATGAGAAGAATTCAACACGGATTGCAACAAGGAAATACAATCTACTAAAGAACAATTATCATAATTAAATTCCTTGAAATCCAAAATAGTGGGTTCATTGCTATTTAAAGTTTTGACCTCTCCAATCCCATTTTTACCAAATTTAGCATCAAGATCTAAAAACGCCAAACCATTGGGACGCATTCTAACTAAAGTTGACACATCTCCAGTCCCATCATTATCAAGATTCATATTGCAAAACAAAGATTTAATAGGAGACACATCAATCACTTTTAGATCTTCATCATTATTTTCATGGAAACTAGAAGAACACGCTTTTACAAAGCAATCTTTCTTAGCACTCATCCTAGTTGTTCTTTCTTTGCACTCATAAATGGAAATTCTCATGGCTTTGAGAGACTCTTTGATATCATGCTTAGGTGGAATAGATCTAAGTTTCAAAGAATCAAATCAAGAGAAAGTCTATCAACGTTCCTAGCCAATTCATCAACTTTACGCAATTTTCTTCAAGAAAATCATTGAAATTCTTTTGAGAGATCATAAATTCTTTGACACTATTCTAAAAATAAGAGGGCATATTATTAAAATTTCCATAAGAGTTGTTGTAGTGATTACCATAATTATTAGAGGAATTACTAGGGAATGGCCTAGAACTAAAGTTTCCTCTATACGCGTTGTTACCAAAATTATTCCTACCAACAAAATTCACATCCATAGATTCATTATTATTCTCAATCAAAGTAGACAAGGGAATATCATTGGGATCAATAGGAGCACTTTTAGTAGCAAACAATTTCATAAGTTCATCCATCTTTCCACTCAAAACATTAATTTCTTCTATTGCATGAACTTTCTTACTAGTAGATCTTTCGGTGTGCCATTGAGAATAATTAACCATAATATTATCTAGGAGTTTAGTAGCTTCTCCTAAAGTGATTTCCATAAAAGTGCCTCCCGCGGCCGAATCTAAAAGATTTCTAGAGGCAAAATTCAATCCGGCATAAAAATTTTGTATGATCATCCATAAATTCAAACCATGTGTAGGGAAATTGCGAAGCATTAATTCCATTCTCTCCCAAGATTTTGCAACATGCTCATGATCTAGTTGCTTAAAATTCATAATATCGTTTCTAAGAGAGATGATCTTAGCGGGAGGAAAATACTTAGAGATAAAAGCATCTTTGCACTTATTCCATGAACCAATACTATTTTTAGGCAAAGACGAAAACCAAGTGTTAGCGTGATCTCTAAGTGAAAACGGAAATAACTTCAATTTAACAATATCATTTTCCGTATCTTTCTTATTTTGCATATCACACAAATCAACAAAGTTGTTTAGATGAGTAGCGGCATCTTCACTAGGAAGGCCGGAGAATTGATCTTTCATAACAAGATTCAACAGAGCAGCATTGATTTCACAAGATTCTGCATCATTAAGAGGAGCAATCGGAGTGCTAAGGAAATCATTATTGTTGGTATTGGAAAAGTCACACAATTTATTATTATATTGATCCATCGTGACAAGCAATCCAACACACAAGCACACAAGAGGCAAGGGAAAAAGAGGCGAACGTAAAAGAGAGGGCGAATAAAATGGCAAGGGTGAAGTGGGGGAGAGGAAAACGAGAGGCAAATAGAAAATAATGTAATGTGAGGGAGATGAGTTTGTGATGGGTACTTGGTATGTCTTGACTTGAGATAAGACCTCCCCGACAACGGCGCCAGAAATCCTTCTTGCTACCTCGTGAGCACTGCGTTGGTTTTCCCTTGAAGAGGAAAGGGTGATGCAGCAAAGTAGCATAAGTATTTCCCTGAATTTTTGAGAACCAAGGTATCAATCCAGTAGGAGGCTCCTCACAAGTCCCTCGCACCTACACAAACAAACAAGAACCTTGCAACCAACGCGATAAAGGGATTGTCAATCCCTTCACGGCCACTTGCGAAAGTGAGATCTAATAGAGATAATAAGATAACATAAATATTTTTGGTATTTTTATGATATAGATTGGAAAGTAAAGATTGCAAAATAAAGTAGATTGGAAACTTATATGATAAAAGATAGACCCGGGGGCCATAGGTTTCACTAGTGGCTTCTCTCAAGATAGCATAAGTATTAAAGTGGGTGACCAAATTACTGTCGAGCAATTGATAGAAAAGTGCATAGTTATGAGATTATCTAGGCATGATCATGTATATAGGCATCGTGTCTGTGACAAGTAGACCGAAACGATTCTGCATCTACTACTATTACTCCACACATCGACCGCTATCCAGCATGCATCTAGAGTATTAAGTTCATAAGAATAGAGTAACGCATTAGGCAAGATGACATGATGTAGAGGGATAAACTCAAACAATATGATACAAACCCCATCTTTTTACCCTCGATGGCAACAATAAAATATGTGCCTTGCTGCCCCTGCTGTCACTGGGGAAAGGACACCTCAAGATTGAACCCAAAGCTAAGCACTTCTCCTATTGCAAGAAAGATCAATCTAGTAGGCCAAACCAAACTGATAATTCGAAGAGACTTGCAAAGATAACAAATCACGCATAAAAGAATTCATAGGAGATTCAAATATTTCTCATAGATAAACTTGATCATAAACCCAAAATTCATCAGATCTCGACAAACACACTGCAAAAAGAGTTACATCGAATAGATCTCCAAGAAGATCGAGGAGAACTTTGTATTGAGATTCAAAGAGAGAGAAGAAGCTATCTAGCTAATAACTATGGACCCGAAGGTCTGTGGTAAACTGCTCACAACTCATCGGAGAGGCTATGGTATTGATGTAGAAGCCCTCCATGGTTGATTCCCCCTCCAGCGGAGCACCGACGAAGGCTCCAAGATAGGATCGCGGATACAGAAGGTTGCGGAGGTGGAATTAGGTTTTCGTGGTGCTCCCCGATGTTTTCAGGGTACATGAGTATATATAGGCGAAGGAGGTCGGTCAGGGGAGCCATGAGGGGCCCACGAGGGTGGGGGGCGCGCCCACCCCCCTAGGGCGCGCCCTCCTGCCTCGTGGTCACCTCGGCTGCTTCTTGACATCCACTCCAAGTCTCCTGGATTGCGTTTGTTCCAAAAAGATCGCTCCCAAAGGTTTCATTCCGTTTGGACTCCGTTTGATATTCCTTTTCTTCGAAACACTGAAATAGGCAAAAAAACAGCAATTCGGGCTGGGCCGCCGGTTAGTAGGTTAGTCCCAAAAATGATATAAAAGTGTAAAGTAAAGCCCATAAACATCCAAAACGGGTAATATAATAGCATGGAGCAATCAAATATTATAGATACGTTGGAGATGTATCACTCGCCAAGGCCAAGGAGACGTACAAGCCGGACGCGCCTGCCCCGGGGGCGGCAGATGGGCGCCCTGATGGCAACAAAAGAGCCAAGGCGGCGAGGGATGCGGCACCCGCTGTCGAACGGCTGCAAGCATCGATCGAGCAGTACTGATACATATCCAACGTATCTACTTTTCCTAACGCTTTTCCTCTTGTTTTGGACTCTAATTTGCATGATTTGAATGAAAGTAACCCCAGACTAACGCTGTTTTCAGCAGAACTACCATGGTGTTGTTTTTGTGCAGAAATAGAAGTTCTCGGAATGGAACAAAACTTTGCGAGGATTTTTTTATATCAAATAAGAGAATTTCTGGAGCCAGGAGGTACCTGAGGGGGGCACCTGGGTGGGCACAACCCACCAGGGCGCGCTTGCCCCCCTAGGCATGCCCAGGTGGGTGCTGCCCACCTGGTGGCCCCGCTGACCCTAAAACCGACGCTATAAAATCCCATTATTCCAGAAAAACCCATGGAGAAGGAATAATCGCATTTCACGAGACGGAGCCGCCGCCGTATTCTGTTCTTCATCGGGAGGTCGGATTTGGAGTCCGTTTGGGGCTCCGGAGAGGGGGTCTTTGATCTTTGTCATCACCAACACATCTCCATCGCCAATTCCATGATGCTCCCCACCGGGAGTGAGTAATTCCTTCATAGGCTCGCTGGTTGGTGAGGAGTTGGATGAGATTCAACATGTAATCGGGTTAGTTTTGTTAGGGCCTGATCCCTAGTATCCACTATGTTGTGAGATTGATGTTGCTATGACTTTGCCATGCTTAATGCTTGTCACATTGGGCCCGGGTGCCATGATTTTAGATCTGAACCGTTTATGTTATCACCATTATATCCATGTTCTAGATCCGATCTTGCAAGTTATAGTCACCTACTACGTGTTATGATCCGGCAACCCGGAGTGACAATAGTCGGGACCACTCCCGGTGATGACCGTAGTTTGAGGAGTTCATGTATTCACCATGTGCTAATGCATTGTTCCGGTTCTCTATTAAAAGGAGGCTTTAATATCCCTTAGTTTCCAATAGTACCCCGCTGCCACGGGAGGGTAGGAAAAAAATGCCATGCAAGTTCTTTCATAAGCACGTATGACTATTTACGGAATACATGCCTACATTATATTTATGAACTGGAGCTAGTGCAGTATCGCCCTAGGTTGTAACTGTCTCATGATGAATATCATCTAACGAGTCACCGATCCAATGCCTACGAATTTATCTTATATTGTTTCAGCTAAGTTACTATTGCTACTGATATCATTACTGTTACAAAATCACTGCTATCATTGTTACCGTTATCATTGCTGCTGCTACTATCATCAAAACTATCATACTACTATGCTACTAATCACCTTGCTGTAGATAATTAATCTCCAGGTGTGGTTGAATTGACAACTCAGCTGCTAATACCTTCAAATATTCTTTGGCTCCCCTTGTGCTGAATTTATAAATTTGGGTTGAATACTCTACCCTCGAAAACTGTTGTGATCTCCTATACTTGTGGGTTATCAAGACCTTTTTCTGGCGCCGTTGCCGGGGAGCATAGCTATATTTGTTGAGTCACCTGGGATTATTATCATATTATCACTATGAAGAACCTGAAGGAGGCAAAGACTAAGATTTTTCCTCAAAGACGAGGGGAGGTAAGGAACTGCCATCCAGTTCTGCTTTAGATTCACCTTCTGTTATAAGTAACTTGCAACTCCACAACATGCTATTGATTCTGATACGTCGCAAGTTATTGATGATGCTACTTCTGCTATGAATGCTACTCATGATGATGCTAGTACCTTGCTAGATGATGATGTGCCACTAGGTGAATTTCTTGATGAACAAATTGCTAGAGTAAGACAACATGATATTGTTGAATCTGATGATGAACTTGAAACTGAAAATATTGAAACACCTACTAGAACTAGCCCTCCTAGATATGAATTGCCAAAGGTACCGGAAGGTTATACTATGAGTGAGGAGGCAACTAGAGATATTCTTGCTTGTAAGGATATAGATGATCTAGAGAAATTAATATGCAAGTACAAAGAAAGATCTCTGAATGCTAAAATGAAATGTGCTCGTGAGTTTGCTACTTCACTGTTTGTTATTGATGATAAGGATTATGAATTCTCTATCGACCCAGAGTTAATCACTTTGGTTGAATCTGATCCTTTCCATGGTTATGATACTAAAACTGTTGTGGCGCATCTTACTAAGTTGAATGATATAGCTACCCTTTTTGCTCATGATGAGAAGATTCGCTATTAGTATATTCTCAAGTTATTTCCGTTCTCATTAAAGGGTGATGCTAAAGCTTGGTACAATACTCTTGCTTCTGGTTGTGTGGTAGTCCCCAGGATATGATCTATTACTTCTCTGAAAAATATTTCCCTGCTCATAAGAAACAAGCTGCCTTGTAGGAAATATTGAACTTTGTGCAAATTGAATAAGAGAGTCTCCCACAAGCTTGGGGGAAGCTTCTCCAATTGCTTAATGCTTTGCCTGAGCATTCTCTTAAGAAAAATGAAATACTTGATATCTTCTATAATGGACTAACCGATGCTTCTAGGGATTTCCTAGATAGTTGTGCTGGTTGTGTTTTCAGGGAACGGACTATTGGGCAAGCTGAAGAATTATTGAATAACATATTGAAAAATTATGATGATTGGACTCCTCCTGGAACACCTTTAAACCCACTCTGAAGAAGAGGGGTATCTTACATCTCAGTCCTGAAGATATGCAAGAGGCAAAGAAATCTATGAAGGAAAAGGTATTAAAGCAAAGGACTTTAAAAATTTACCACCTATCGAAGAAATACATGGGCTCGAAGCACCACCACCTAAGGTGGTAGAGGTAAAATCTTTAATGAAATTCAATGATAGTTATGATCCTCGTAATAAACATCCTAGTCAATGCCTTTATGACTTTGATAATTACATTAGAAAGCAAGATCACTTCAATGCAAATGTTATGAAACAACTAAAATACAACTCTGATATGATTGCTCGGTTAAGTGACTTGTTATTTAGAATCTCAAATGATGTTAGAGGTGTAGGAAAACATGCTGTAACGCCCCGGATCCGATGCGCCAGGTGTCCACCAGTTATTCGCTGTCGTTGCCATGTCATTGCTTGCGTGTTGCATTTTTCCATGTCATCATCTGCATTTCATTTGCATGTTTTTCAAAACTTGCATCCGACATTTTCCCCATTGTCCGTTTTGCAATCCGGCACTCCTATGTCATCCGTCGTCCCCTTCTTGTCTCTTTTTGTGAGCGGGTGTTAAACATTCTCGGAATGGACCGTGATTTGCCAAGCGGCCTTGGTACACCACCGGTAGACCGTCTGTCAAGTTTCGTGCCATTTGGAGTCCGTTTGATACTCCAACGGTTAACCGGGGAACCGTAAAGGCCTCTTTTGTGTGCAGCCCAACACCCCTCCAAAGTGGCCCATGAGCCCATCCAAACCCCCTCCATGCTCTTGGTCGTTGGATCGTGATCATGTGGACAAAAACCGCTCCCCATTTGGACTCTCCTACCTTCCTCTACCTATAAATATGCCTCCCCCTCCGAAATTCTCGGTCTAAACCCTAACCTTCTTCCCTCCGTGCCGCCGCACACCTCTCCTCTCCGTGCTAGACACGTCCGCCTGCGCCGGACAAAAACCGCGCCGCCGCCCGCAGCCAATCGAAGCTCGCAACGTGTTCCCTGCGCCTCCTCTCTCTCCTCCCCGCCGCCGCCAGCCCGCCGAGCCTGCGCGAGGCCCGCCCAAGCCCATCCGGAGCCCGAGCATCGCCCGCGCGCTGCCACCCGTCCAGTCGGCCCGCTCCTTGCCACCCAGCGCCGCCTCACCTCACCGCTGCCGGCGACCCCGAGCCCCGACCGCCTCGCCCCCGCGCGCCGCCTACACCCTTCGCCGCAAGTCGCTGTCGGCCACCGCGCCTCCGGGGCGCCGCCCCGCGAGCGCCGCCCGTCTCTCGTCGGCGTCCCGCGCCCCGCGCCGTTGCACCACTGCCTCGCTCTGCCCCGCCTGCCTCCGCCAGGCACCATGCGTCGCCGCCCTCCACCGTCCTCCGCCCGGCCTCACCCTCGCCTCTGCCGGGGCCGGATCCGGCGAGGTCCGGCTGGACCCGCTGTCCCGCCATCTCCGGTGACCTCGCCGTCGTCACCGGCCGCCGCCACAATTCCGGATCTGTTCGGGTGGATTAGATCCACCAGGCCCACGAACCAAACGCCTCCCCCGCTCCCTGGATCCCTCCGTCCCGCTCGTCCTCGTCCCGGTTGACTTTTCGCGTGGGTAATTTTCACCGAGTCCCCGGATCTGTAACATTTTTATGCCATGTTCATCACATCATATCTCCATGTTCGTTGATCCAAATCATGCATATAATATATCGAAATGTTCATTGTGAGATGCTCTTCATTTCAATCCATTGTTCCATGATTGTTTGAGTTCATCTTGATGCCCTAATCATCGTTGCAAGAGTGCTATATGATGTTAACTGCTGTCTGTTATCAGAACTTGGTGATTTGTCTTTTTCATTGCATTTTGTGTGTGCATCCTATGATCTTGATGTCTACATGACTTTTTAGATACATCATGCCATCTTTAATATGGTGCAATCCATGTATTTTCTTGATTCTTGTAGTGAGTGCATCGAGCTCGTGAAGTAGGGTATTTGCTGTTACTGTTTTGCTAGGCTGAATCTGTTACATCATGATGTTATGTAAACCTGCTGCTACAAGTCATTCTATGCATAATCTGGAGATGTTCACTAAGGATGTTTTGTTACACATGTCATGCTCTATCCATCCATGCCCCTGGTTGCATTTATATCCAGCTTTAGCTTGTTGTAATCTTGCTCTCAAATTGCTAAATAATGTTGCTGTCAGCCTGTCAACAGTAAGTTCAGTTTTGCCATGTGATTTGCTAGTGATCCATGTACCCTATGGACTTTCTCTTGCCATTCTTAGCTTCATAAACCTGTCTTCTTATTGTTGGTTATCTTGTCATGCCATGTATTTCTCTGTGGTGAGTTGTACAAGCTCACCAACATGCCTACTTATCGTTGTTCCTGCCATGTCTGAATCTGTCATATCATTTGCCATGTTTGGATGGATGCTACCATATTTTGTGTTGATATTTGGAATAAGTTCGGTAAGGGAGTTTTGTCCTTTGTCTTTAGTATTAGCATGCCATGCCTTTTTTTGCCATGATAGCTTGCTGTAGCATGTTGTTTTCTAGCTCTAAACATTGCAACCTGATGTTATTACTGCTAAATCTGAAACTGTTATTAGTTGCAATCTTGCCATGTCCTTTTGAGCATGTTCTAGCGATTTCTGGAGATAGATCAGTGTTCATGTTTTGTCATGCTTTACCTGTACTTCATGCCCATGCCTTTTTTCACGTTGAGATGTTGTAGCATATTGTTTTGATGCTTGCTAGATGCCTAGTTGCTGTTTTGGACAGCTTGTCCTTTAAACTTGTATAGTGTGTGTGTTGAACCGCCGCTCCGTTTTTAGTGTGCTCTATATGAAACTTGCTTGATTTTTCTTCAAGTTTCATATTATCATGTTGCATCCATGTTTTGAGAGTGTTTGATTGATGCTTGTATGCATTTTGCATCAATGCCATGCTTAACTTGTTTTGCTCATATCTTCTAGGTCGTAGCTCCGTATTAAATGAACTTTATATGTAACTTGACTAGAATTTCATGTAGATCATCTTGGTGTATCTTAACTTGCTGTTTAAAAAATTGAACATAAGGTTTATTCATTTCTGGACCAATTTCTAAATTTGCATATGAGGACTTACCGGAATTGTTATATGTTGTTTCCGGCCTCATTTAAACTTGCTTTGATGTGTTGTTCTTGTTTGCATCATCTCTTGCCATGAGTAGCTTCATGTAGTCTTGTCTTGCATCATACTTGGTTGAGCATCATGTCATGTATATGTGTGGTGTGTTTACCATGTTGTGTGCTTCTTCTCGATAGTTCTCGTTTCCTTGCGATCGTGAGGATTCGTTCGTCTATGCTTGGTTCGTCTTCGTGGCTTCATCTTCTTCATGGATTTGTTCTTCTTCCTTGCGGGATTTCAGGCAAGATGACCATCACCTTGGATCTCATTACTATCATTGCTATGCTAGTTGCTTCGTTCTATCGCTATGCTGCGCTATCTATCTTTTGCTCTTCAAGCCTCCCAAATTGACATGTCAGCCTCTAACCTTTTTCACCTTTCCTAGCAAACCGTTGTTTGGCTATGTTACCGCTATGCTCAGACCCTCTTATAGCGTTGTTAGTTGCAGGTGAAGTTGACGATTGCTCCATGGTGGACAGAGTTATGTTGGGATATCACAATATCTCTTACTTAAATTAATGCATCTATATACTTGGTAAAGGGTGGAAGACTCGGCGTTATGCCTGGTGTTTTGTTCCACTCTTGCCGCCCTAGTTTCCGTCATACCGGTGTTATGTTCCTTGATTTTGCGTTCCTTACGCGGTTGGGTGATTTATGGGACCCCCTTGACAGTTTGCTTTGAATAAAACTCCTCCAGCAAGGCACAACCTTGGTTTTACCATTTGCCTCACCACCACCTACTTTTCCCTTGGGAGTCGCTCTCTCGAGGGTCATCTTTATTCAGCCCCTCCCCCCCCCCCCCCGGGCCAATGCTTCTCTAAGTGTTGGTCCGAACCAGAGTCCTTTGCAGCGCCCCCTCAGGGAAACTTGAGGTCTGGTTTTAGTTGTATGGATTGTGTTGGGGAACGTAGCAGAAATTCAAAATTTTCCTACGTGTCACCAAGATCTATCTATGGAGAAACCAGCAACGAGGGGAAGGAGAGTGCATCTACATACCCTTGTAGATCGCTAAGCGGAAGCGTTCAAGAGAACGGGGTTGAAGGAGTCATACTCGTCGTGATCCAAATCATCGGAGATCCTAGTGCCGAACGGACGACACCTCCGCGTTCAGCACACGTACAGCCCGGTGACGTCTCCCATGCCTTGATCCAGCAAGGAGAGAGGGAGAGGTTGAGGAAGACTCCATCCAGCAGCAGCACAATGGCGTGGTGGTGGTGGAGGAGCGTGGTAATCTTGCAGGGCTTCGCCAAGCACCATGGAGACGAGGAGGGAGAGAGGTAGGGCTGCGCCTTGAGGGAGAGGTTCTCGTGTCTCGGCAGCCCCCAAAACCCTCAAGTATATATAGGGGGAGAGGGGGGGGCTGCACCCCCACCTAGGGTTTCACCCCTAGGGGCGGCGGCCAGCCCAATCCCATCTAGGGTGGCGGCCAAGGGGGGGAGAGGGGAAACTTGCCCCCCAAGTTAGGTGGGTGCGCCCCCTCCCCCAACCCTAGGCGCCTTGGGCCCTTGTGGGGGGCTCACCAGCCCACCTGGGGCTGGTCCCCTCCCAACCTTGGCCCATGCAGCCCTCCGGGGCCGGTGGCCCCACTTGGTGGACCCCCGGGACCCTCCCGGTGGTCCCAGTACGTTACCGATAAAACCCGAAACTTTTCCGGTGACCAAAACAGGACTTCCCATATATAAATCTTTACCTCCGTACCATTCCGGAACTCCTCGTGACGTCCAGGATCTCATCCGGGACTCCGAACAACATTCGGTAACCACATACAAACTTCCTTTATAACCCTAGCGTCATCGAACCTTAAGTGTGTAGACCCTACGGGTTCGGGAACCATGCAGACATGACCGAGACGTTCTCCGGTCAATAACCAACAGCGGGATCTGGATACCCATGTTGGCTCCCACATGTTCCACGATGATCTCATCGGATGAACCACGATGTCAAGGACTCAATCGATCCCGTATACAATTCCCTTTGTCTAGCGGTATTGTACTTGCCCGAGATTCGATCGTCGGTATACCAATACCTTGTTCAATCTCGTTACCGGCAAGTATCTTTACTCGTTCCGTAACACATCATCCCGTGATCAACCCCTTGATCACATTGTGCACATTATGATGATGTCCTACCGAGTGGGCCCAGAGATACCTCTCCGTTTACACGGAGTGACAAATCCTAGTCTCGATTCGTGCCAACCCAACAAACACTTTCGGAGATACCTGTAGTGCACCTTTATAGCCACCCAGTTACGTTATGACGTTTGGTACACCCAAAGCATTCCTACGGTATTCGGGAGTTGCACAATCTCATGGTCTAAGGAAATGATACTTGACATTAGAAAAGCTTTACCATACGAACTACGATCTTTGTGCTAGGCTTAGGATTGGGTCTTGTCCATCACATCATTCTCTTAATGATGTGATCCCGTTATCAACGACATCCAATGTCCATGGTCAGGAAACCGTAACCATCTATTGATCAACGAGCTAGTCAACTAGAGGCTTACTAGGGACATGGTGTTGTCTATGTATCCACACATGTATCTGAGTTTCCTTTCAATACAATTATAGCATGGATAATAAACGATTATCATGAACAAGGAAATATAATAATAATAACTAATTTATCATTGCCTCTAGGGCATATTTCCAACAGTCTCCCACTTGCACTAGAGTCAATAATCTAGTTCACATTGCTATGTGATTAACACTGATAGGTCACATCGCCATGTGACCAATATCCAAAGAGTTTACTAGTGTCACTAAACTAGTTCACATCACCATGTGACTAAGACTCAATGAGTTCTGGGGTTTGATCATGTTTTCCTTGTGAGAGAAGTTTAGTCAAGGGGTCTGCAGTATTCAGATCCGTATGTACTTTGCAATTCTCTATGGCATCTTGTAAATGCTGCTTCCACGTTCCACTTGAAGCTATTCCAAATGGTTGCTCCACTATACGTATCCGGTTTGCTATTCAGAGTCATTCGGATAGGTGCTAAATCTTGCATCGATGTAACCCTTTACGCCGAACTCTTTATCACCTCCATAATCGAGAAACATTTCCTTATCCCTCTAAGGATAATTTTGACCACTGTCCAATGATCCGTTCCTGGATCATTCTTGTACCCCTTGACTGATTCATGGCAAGGCACACTTCCGGTGCGGTACACAGCATAGCATACTATAGAGCCTACGTTTGAAGCATAGGGGACGACCTTCGTCCTTTGTCTCTCTTCTGCCGTGGTCGAGCTTTAACTCTTAACTTCATACCTTAGAACTCAGGCAAGAACTCCTTCTTTGACTGATCCATCTTGAACACCTTCAAGATCATGTCAAGGTATGTGCTCAATTTGAAAGTATTATTAGGCATTTTGATCTATCTTATAGATCTTGATGCTTATTGTTCAAGTAGCCTAATCCAGGTTTTCCATTGAAAAACACTTTTCAAATAACCCTATATGCTTTCTAGAAATTATACATCATTACTGATCAACAATATGTCAACAACATATACTCATCAGAAATTCTATAATGCTCCCACTCACTTCTTTGGAAATACAAGTTTCTCATAAACTTTTGTATAAACCCAAAATCTTTGATTATCTCATCAAAGCATACATTCCAACTCCGAGATGCATACTCTAGTCCTTAGAAGGATTGCTGGAGTTTTGCATATTTGTTAGCGTTCTTCAGGATTGTCAAGACCTTCTGGTTGTATCACATACAACCTTTCCTCAAGAAAACTGTCGAGGAAACGATGGTTATTTGACATTCTATCTGCAAGATTTCATAAATAATGCAGTAACTGCTAATCCAATTCCAACAGACTCTTAGCATCGCTACGAGTGAGAAAGCCTCACCGTAGTCAACTCCTTGAACTTGTCGGAAAACATCTTTACGACAAGTCGAGCTTTCTTAATGGTGATTCTTACCATCATTGTCTGTCTTCCTTTTAAAATCCATCTGTACCCAATGGCCTTACGACCATCAAGTATTTCTTCCAAATTCATGGATCCTTTCTCGGATTTTATGGCCTCGAGCCATTCGTCGGAGTCCGGGCCCACCATCGCTTCTCCATAGCTCGTAGGTTCATTGTTGTCTAGCAACATGACCTCTAAGATAGGATTGCGTACCACTCTGAAGTAGTACGCATCCTTGTCACCCTACGAGGTACGGTAGTGACTTGATCCGAAACTTCATGATCACTATCATAAGCTTCTACTTCAATTGGTGTAGGCGCCACAGGAACAACTTACTGTGCCCTGATACACACTAGTTGAAGTGACGGTTCAATAACCTCATCAAGTCTCCACCAGCCTCCCACTCAATTCTTTCGAGAGAAACTTCTCCTCGAGAAAGGACCCGTTTCTAGAAACAATTACTTTTACTTCCGGATCTGAGATAGGAGGTATACCCAACCATTTTGGGTATCCTATGAAGATGTATTTATCCATTTTGGGTCCGAGCTTATCACGATGAAACTTTTTCACATAAGCGTCGCAGCCCCAAACTTTTAAGAAACGACAACTTAGGTTTCTCCAAACCATAGTTCAAACGGTGTCGTCTCAACGGAATTACGTGGTTCCCTATTAAAGTGAGTGTGGTTGTCTCTAATGCCTAACCCATGAACGATAGTGGTAATTCGATAAGAGACATCATGGTACGCACCATATCCAATAGGGTGCAACTATGAAGTTCGGACACACCATCACACTATGGTGTTCCAGGCGGTATTAATTGTGAAACAATTTCCACAATGTCTTAATTGCGTGCCAAAGCTCGTAACTCAGATACTCATCTCTATGATCATATCATAGACATTTTATCCTCTTGTCACGATGATCTTCAACTTCACTCTGAAATTACTTGAACCATTCAATAATTCAGACTTGTGTTTCATCAAGTAAATATACTTAGTATCTACTCAAATCATCTGTGAAGTAAGAACATAACGATATCCACTGCATACCTTAGCACTTATTGGACTGCACACATCAAAATGTATTACTTCCAACAAGTTGCTATCTTGTTCCATCTTACTGAAAATGAGGCTTTTCAGTCATCTTGCCCATGTGGTATGATTTGCATATCTCAAGTGATTCAAAATCAAGTGAGTCCAAACGATCCATCTGCAAGGAGTTTCTTCATGCGTATACACCAATAGACATGGTTCGCATGTCTCAAACTTTTCAAAAATGAGTGGGTCCAAAGATCCATCAACATGGAGCTTCTTCATGCATTTTACACCAATATGACTTACATGGCAGTGCCACAAGTAAGTGGTACTATCATTACTATCTTATATCTTTTGGCATGAAAATGTGTATCACTACGATCGATATTCAATAAACCATTCCTATTAGTTGCAATACCATTGAAGGTATTATTCAAATAAAACAAAGTAACCATTATTCTCCTTAAATGAATAACCGTATTGCGATAGACATAATCCAATCATGTCTATGCTCAACGCAAACACCAAATGACAATTATTTAGGTTTAATACTAATCTTGATGGTAGAGGGAGCATGCGATGTTTGATCACATCAAAATTGGAAACACTTCCAACACATATCGTCAGCTCTCCTTTAGCTAGTCTCCATTTATTCCGTAGCTCTTTTATTTTGAGTTACTAACACTTGGCAACCGAACCGGTATCTTAATACCCTGGTGCTACTAGGAGTACTAGTAAAGTACACCTTAACATAATGTATATCCAATATACTTCTATCGACCTTGCCAGCCTTCTCATCTACCAAGTATCTAGGGTAATGCTGCTCTAGTGGCTGTTCCCCTTATTACAGAAGCACTTAGTCTCGGGTTTGGGTTCAACCTTGGGTTTCTTCACTAGAGCAGCAACTGATTTGCCGTTTCATGAAGTATCCCTTCTTGCCCTTGCCCTTCTTAAAACTAGTGGTTTCACCAACCATCAACAATTGATGCTCCTTCTTGATTTCTACTTTCGCGGTGTCAAACATCGTGAATACCTCAAGGATCATCATATGTATCCCTGATATGTAATAGTTCATCACGAAGCTCTAGCAGCTTGGTGGCAATGACTTTGGAGAAACATCACTATCTCATCTGGAAGATCAACTCCCACTCGATTCAAGTGATTGTTGCACTCAGACAATCTGAGCACAAGCTCATCGATTGAGCTTTCTCCCTTAGTTTGCAGGCTAAGAAAATCGTCGGAGGTCTCATACCTCTTGACGTGGGCACGAGCCTGAAATCCCAATTTCAGCCCTCGAAACATCTCATATGTTCCGTGACATTTCGAAAATGTCTTTGGTGCCTCTACTCTAAACCATTTAACTGAACTATCACGTAGTTATCAAAACGTGTATGTCCGATGTTCGCAACATCCACAGACGACGTTTGGGGTTCTGCACACTGAGCGGTGCATTAAGGACATAAGCTTTCTACTGATCGCATAATCGCTACTATCAACTTTCAACTATATTTTCTCTAGGAACATATCTAAACAGTGGAAGTAAAGCGCGAGCTTACGACATAATTTGCAAAGATCTTTTGACTATGTTCAGGATAATTAAGTTCATCTTATGAACTCCCACTCAGATAGACATCCCTCTAGTCATCTAAGTGATTACATGATCCGAGTCAACTAGGCCGTGTCCGATCATCACGTGAGACGGACTAGCCATCATCGGTGAACATCTTCATGTTGATCGTATCTACTATACGACTCATGCTCGACCTTTCGGTCTCTTGTGTTCCGAGGCCATGTCTGTACATGCTAGGCTCGTCAAGTTAACCTAAGTGTTTCGCGTGTGTAAATCTGGCTTACACCCGTTGTATGTGAACGTAAGAATCTATCACACCCGATCATCACTTGGTGCTTCGAAACGACGAACTTTCGCAACGGTGCACAGTTAGGGGGAACACTTTCTTGAAATTTTAATGATGGATCATCTTATTTACTACCATCGTCTTAAGCAAATAAGATGCATAAACATGATAAACATCACATGCAATCAAATAGTGACATGATATGGCCAATATCATTTTGCTCCTTTTGATCTTCATCTTCGGGGCTCCATGATCATCGTCGTCACCGGCATGACACCATGATCTCCATTATCATGATCTCCATCATCGTGTCTTCATGAAGTTGACTCGCCAACTATTACTTCTACTACTATGGCTACCGTTAGCAATAAAGCAAAGTAATTACATGGCGTTGTATAATGACACGCAGGTCATACAATAAATAAAGACAACTCCTATGGCTCCTGCCGGTTGTCATACTCATCGACATGCATGTCGTGATTCCTATTACAAGAACATGATCAATCTCATACATCACATATCATTCATCACATTCTTCTTGGCCATATCACATCACATAGCATACCCTGCAAAAACAAGTTAGACGTCCTCTAGTTGTTGTTTGCATGTTTTACGTGGCTGCTATGGGTTTCTAGCAAGAACGTTTCTTACCTACGCAAAAGCCACAACGTGATATGTCAATTGCTATTTACCCTTCATAAGGACCCTTTTCGTCGAATCCGTTCCGACTAAAGTGGGAGAGACTGGCACCCGCTAGCCACCTTATGCACCAAGTGCATGTCAGTCAGTGGAACCTGTCTCACGTAAGTGTACGTGTAAGGTCGGTCCCGGTCGCTTCATCCCACAATACCGTCGAAACAAGATTGGACTAGTAACGGTAAGAATATTGAACAAAATCAACGCCCACAACTACTTTGTGTTCTACTCGTGCAAAGAATCTACGCAATAGACCTAGCTCGTATGCCATTGTTGGGGAACGTAGCAGAAATTCAAAATTTTCCTATGTGTCACCAAGATCTATCTATGGAGAAACCAGCAACGAGGGGAAGGAGAGTGCATCTACATACCCTTGTAGATCGCTAAGCGGAAGCGTTCAAGAGAACGGGGTTGAAGGAGTCGTACTCGTCGTGACCCAAATCATCGGAGATCCTAGTGCCGAACGGACGGCACCTCCGCGTTCAACACACATACAGCCTGGTGACGTCTCCCATGCCTTGATCCAGCAAGGAGAGAGGGAGAGGTTGAGGAAGACTCCATCCAGCAGCAGCACAACAGCGTGGTGGTGGTGGAGGAGCGTGGCGATCCTGCAGGGCTTCGCCAAGCACCGCGGGAGACGAGGAGGGAGAGAGGTAGGGCTGCGCCTTGAGGGAGAGGTTCTCGTGTCTCGGCAGCCCCAAAAACCCTCAAGTATATATAGGGGGAGAGGGGAGGGCTGCGCCCCCACCTAGGGTTTCACCCCTAGGGGCAGCGGCCAGCCCAATCCCGTCTAGGGTGGCGGCCAAGGGGGGGAGAGGGGAAACTTGCCCCCCAAGTTAGGTGGGTGCGCCCCCTCCCCCAACCCTAGGCGCCTTGGGCCCTTGTGGGGGGCTCATCAGCCCACCTGGGGCTGGTCCCCTCCCACACTTGGCCCATGCAGCCCTCCGGGGCCGGTGGCCCCACTTGGTGAACCCCCGGGACCCTCCCGGTGGTCCCGGTACGTTACCGATAAAACCCGAAACTTTTCCGGTGACCAAAACAGGACTTCCCATATATAAATCTTTACCTCCGGACCATTCCGGAACTCCTCGTGACGTCCGGGATCTCATCCGGGACTCCGAACAACATTCGGTAATCACATACAAACTTCCTTTATAACCCTAGCGTCATCGAACCTTAAGTGTGTAGACCCTACGGGTTCGGGAACCATGCAGACATGACCGAGACGTTCTCCGGTCAATAACCAACAGCGGGATCTGGATACCCATGTTGGCTCCCACATGTTCCACGATGATCTCATCGGATGAACCACGATGTCAAGGACTCAATCGATCCCATATACAATTCCCTTTGTCTAGCGGTATTGTACTTGCCCGAGATTCGACCGTCGGTATACCGATACCTTCTTCAATCTCGTTACCGGCAAGTCTCTTTACTCGTTCCGTAACACATCATCCCGTGATCAACCCCTTGATCACATTGTGCACATTATGATGGTGTCCTACCGAGTGGGCCCAGAGATACCTCTCCGTTTACACGGAGTGACAAATCCCAGTCTCGATTCGTGCCAACCCAATAGACACTTTCGGAGATACCTGTAGTGCACCTTTATAGCCACCCAGTTACGTTGTGACGTTTGGTACACCCAAAGCATTCCTGCGGTATCCGGGAGTTGCACAATCTCATGGTCTAAGGAAATGATATACTTGACATTAGAAAAGCTTTAGCATACGAACTACAATGTTTGTGCTAGGCTTAGGATTGGGTCTTGTCCATCACATCATTCTCCTAATGATGTGATCCCGTTATCAACGACATCCAATGTCCATGGTCAGGAAACTGTAACCATCTATTGATCAACAAGCTAGTCAACTAGAGGCTTACTAGGGACATGGTGTTGTCTATGTATCCACACATGCATCTGAGTTTCCTTTCAATGCAATTATAGCATGGATAATAAACGATTATCATGAACAAGGAAATATAATAATAATAACTAATTTATTATTGCCTCTAGGGCATATTTCCAACAGATTGCTCATCCGGTGTTGCCTAGAGAACGAGATATGTGCAGCTCCTATCAGGATGTCGGCGCATCGGGCGGTCTTGCTGGTCTTGTTTTACCATTGTCGAAATGTCTTGTAAACCGGGATTCCGAGACTGATCGGGTCTTCCTGGGAGAAGGAATATCCTTCGTTGACCGTGAGAGATTGTGATGGGCTAAGTTGGGACACCCCTGCAGGGTATAAACTTTCGAGAGCCGTGCCCACAGTTATGCGGCATATGGGAATTTGTTAATGTCCGGTTGTAGATAACTTGACACCAGATACGAATTAAAACGCATCAACCGCGTGTGTAGCCGTGATGGTCTCTTTTCGGCGGAGTCCGGGAAGTGAACACGGTTTTGGGTTACGTTTGACGTAAGTAGTTTCAGGATCACTTCTTGATCATTGCTAGATTCACGACCGTTCCTTTGCTTCTCTTCTCACTCTTATTTGCGTATGTTAGCCACCATATATGCTTATTCGCTGCTGCAACCTCACCACTTTACCCCTTCCTTTCCCATTAAGCTTTGCTAGTCTTGATACCCATGGTTATGGGATTGTTGAGTCCTCATGGCTCATAGATTACTACAACAACAGTTGCAGGTACAGGTTATCCGATGATCATGATGCGAGAGCGATGTTTGCTCGTTTGGAGTTCTTCTTCTGCTTCTTCTTCAATCAGGGGATAGGTTCCAGGTCGGCAGCCTGGGCTAGCAGCGTGGATGTCGTTTGAGTTTTTCTTTGTGTTTCATCCATAGTCAGATGGTGCTCTTATGTAAGATGATGTTGTAATCGTGTGGCATTGTATGCCTTTTGTATGTATCCCCATCTATTATGTAATGTTGATGTAATGATATCCACCTTGCAAAAGCGTATCAATATGCGGTTCTATCCTTGGTGGGACCTTCGTGTCTCTTTAGGATAGTATCGCATATTGGGTGTGACACATGCCTCTATGGTTCAAACTCAATTAGAACAAGTTGCTAAATCTCAAAGAGAGTTGCTTGATGAAATGAACAATAATATAAATGACTTTGCTGTTAGAGTAGCAACTAGAGGAGGTAAAATGACTCAGGAACCACTTTATCCTCAGGGACACCCAAAGATAATTGAACAAGATTCTCAAAGAAACAACACCCCACACCTATTTCTTCTAAAAAGAAAAGGAAGAAGAAAAATGATAGGAGTTTGCATGCCTCTAGTGAACCTGAAATAGAAAAACCTACTGATAATGATAAAGAAAGTTATATCTCTCATGCTGAAACTCAATCTGGTAATGAACACTCACCTTCTAATAATGAAAAAGATAATGATGAGGTTCATGAAGATACTCAACCTAATGATAAAGAACCAGATAATGGTGTTCAGATAGAACCAGTTGTTGATCTTGATAACCCATAACCTAAGAATAAAAGATACAACAAAAGAGACTTTGTTGCTAGAAAACATGGAAAGGAAAGAGAACCATGGGTTCAAAAGCCTATGCCCTTTCCATCTAAGTCAACTAAAAAGAAAGATGATGAAGAATTTGAACGCTTTGCTGAAATGTTGAGGCTAGTTTTTCTGCGAACTCGCTTAACTGATATATTAAAAATGCCTCCTTATGCATAGTATATGAAAGACATCATCACTAATAAGAGAAAAATACCGGAAGCTGGAATCTCCACTATGCTTGCTAATTACACTTTTAAAGATGGAGCACCTAAAAAACTTGTAGATCCGGGAATACCAACTATACCTTGCTCCATCAAAAGAAATTATGTGAAAACTGCCTTATGTGATTTGGAAGCTGGTGTTAGTGTTATGCCTTTCTCTTTATATAAAAGACTTGATTTGAATAAACTCACACCTACTGAAATATCTTTGCAAATGGCTGACAAATCAACTGCCATACCTATCGGTATTTGTGAGAATGTGCCTGTTGTTGTTGCTAATGTTACTATTTTGACTTACTTTGTTATACTTGAGATGCCCGAAGATGACAACATGTCGATTATCATTGGTAGACCCTTCTTGAATACTGTACGGGCTGTTATTGATTGCAATAAAAGTAATGTCACTTTTCATATCAATGGTAATGAGCATACGGTGCACTTTCCGAAGAAACAATTCTAAGTGAATGCTATTAATGTTATTGAAAAATCTTCGACAATCACTATTGGAAGTTCTCAACTACCTCTACCTACTGTTAAAAAGAAATATGAAATGCTTATTGTTGGGGACATTGATACGTCTCCAACGTATCTATCATTTATGAAGTATTCATGCCATGTTTACAATAGTTTTATATGATTTTGGTATGATTTGATTAGAACTAACCCGGACTGACGCTGTTTTCGGCAGAACTACCGTGGTGTTGTTTTTGTGCCGAAATAAAAGTTCTCGGAATGCGCTGAAAATCAACGGAGATTTTTTTTGGAAAATATAAAATATACTGGAACAAAAATCTACTGGAGGGAGTCCCGAGGGGCCCACGAGGGTGGAGGGCGCCCCACCCCCTGGGGTGCGCCCCTGTGCCTCGTGGACTCCCCATGGGGCCCCCTAACTTGTCCTCGATGCCAACCTCTCCTATAAATGCCCAAACCTCCAGAAAATAACCTAGATCAGAAGTTCCGCCACTCCAAGCCTCTGTAGCCACGAGAAATCAATCTAGGCCCTCTCTGGCACCCTGTCGGAGGGGGCCATCATCACCGGAGGCCATGGGGAAGGATCTCGGAGGGGCCATCATCACTATGAAGGCCAAGGACCAGAGGGGGAACCTCTCCCCGTCCAGGGGGAGGCCATCCAGGAGGAAACACAAGGGAGAGAACCTCTCCTCCTCTCTCTCGGTGGCGTCGTAGTGCCATCTGGAGGGGAATCATCGATGCGATGATAGTCTTCATCAACATCACCATCATCATCACCGTCCTCATCTCTTTTACGCGGTCCACTCTCCCGCACCCCGCTATAATCCCTACTTGAACATGGTGCTTTATGCCACATATTATGATACAATGATGTGTTGTCATCCTATGATGTTTTGAGTAGATATCCTTTGCCTTTGGGTTGATTGATGATCTAGATTGGTATGAGTTGTATGTTTTATTTTGGTGATGTCCTATTGTGCCCCCCGTGTCGTGCAAGCATGAGGGATTCCCGTTGTAGGGTGTTGCAATACGTTCATGATTCGCTTATAGTGGGTTGCTTGAGTGACAGAAGCATATGGGATAAAGGGGACTTGATATGTTAATGCTATGATTGGGTTTTACCTTAATGATCTTTAGTAGTTGCAGATGCTTGCTAGAGTTCCAATCATAAGTGCATATGATCCAAGAAGAGAAAGTATGTTAGCTTATGCCTCTCCCTCGTATGAAATTGCAATAATGATTACCGGTCTTGTTAACAATTGCCTAGGTTCATTCTGCACATCGACACATCATTATTCCACACTCACTATTTATAATATTTAGTAATATATTCTAACGTTCTGATAGCATCACCTACTTTTATATCTTAGCTCCGATATCATGCAAAGTTGTCCTCTTCATACCCACAACGTAGTTTTATTTCTCGTTTCTAGTTGGAAGCAAACGTTCGGTGTACGTAGAGTCGTGTCAGTGGCAGATAGGACTTGAGAGAATATTGATCTTATTGTTAGCTCCTTGTGGGTTCGACACTCCATACTTATCACTTCCACCTTTGGGAATTGCTACGATGATTCCCTGCACTTGGGGATTATAAAGCTCTTTTCTGGCGCCGTTGCCGGGGAGCAATAGCGTGGGGTTGATATTCTCGTGTGAGCTTGTTTGCTTTCTTCACTAAGTAGTTTTTATTTTCCCTTTTAGTTTTGCTTAGTTGTGGGTGAAACATACAAAAAAGCAAAAAATAAAAATACAAAAAGATGCACTTGCCTCATATGCCTAAAAACTTTTTCAAAAAGAGAAGTGATTGGAAAGTTATGCATTGGAGAAGTGAGGGTCGACCTTGGACACTTGTGTTCATGCTCATGGAAACAATGTAGATTTTTTCATGGAAGTTTCTCTGTAAATAATTATCCCCTTGTAAATATCCATTGTATTATAAAAATAATGTGCCAAGCTTTGATTTTAGGATGATTAGATTGCTTGTTTACTTTGTGCGGTACAAAAATAGAAACTTTGGCTGTAGCGTGTGAATTTACATTTTTTTACTGGAAAGTCAAATGGGTCTGAAACTTTTTGCAAATTACTTCTGTACAAATTGTTCAAATTTCCTTATTTTTTAGAATTTTTTGGAGTTACAGAAGTTTACCAAATTTCCAGATTACTACAGACTGTGATGTTTTTGACAGATTCTATTTTCTATGTGTTGTTCGCTTATTTTGATGAATCCATGGGTAGTATCGGGGGGTATGTGATACGTCCATTTTGCATCATGCTTTTATATCAATATTTATTGCATTATGGGCTGTTATTACACATTATATCTCAATACTTATGGCTATTCTCTCTTATTTTACAAGGTTTACCATGAAGAGGGGGAATGCCGGCAGCTGGAATTCTGGCTGGAAAAGGAGCAAACATTGGAAACCTATTCTGCACAGCTCCAAAAATCCTGAAACTCCACGAAACTTATTTTTGGAATTTATAAGAATTATTGAGCGAAAGAAACACCTCAAGGGGCCCACACCCTAGCCAGGAGGGTGGGGGGCGCGCCCACCCCTACTAGGAGCGCCCCCTGTCTCCTAGGCCCCCTGGTGGCCCTCTGGTGTCCATCTTCTGCTATATGAAGGCTTTTACCCTGGAAAAAATCGTGGGCAAGCTTACGAGACGAAACTCCGCCGCCACGAGGCGGAACCTTGGCGGAACCAATCTAGAGCTCCGGCGGAGCTGTTCTACCGGGGACACTTCCCTCCGGGAGGGGGAAATCATCACCATCGTCATCACCAACGATCCTATCATTGGGAGGGGGTCAATCTCCATCAACATCTTCACCAGCACCATCTCCTCTCAAAACCCTAGTTCATCTCTTGTATCCAATCTTGTATCAAAACCATAAATTGGTACCTGTGGGTTGCTAGTAGTGTTGATTACTCCTTATAGTTGATGCTAATTGGTTTACTTGGTGGAAGATCATATGTTCAGATCCTTAATGCATATTATTACTCCTCTGGTTATGAACATGAATATGCTTTGTGAGTAGTTACGTTTGTTCCTGGCGACATGGGTGAAGTCTTGCTATTAGTAGTCATGTGAATTTGGTATTCGTTCGATATTTTAATGAGATGTATGTTGTCTTTCCTCTAGTGGTGTTACGTGAACGTCGACTACATGACACTTCACCATTATTTGGGCCTAGAGGAAGGCATTAGGAAGTAATAAGTAGATGATGGGTTTCTAGAGTGACAGAAGCTTAAACCCTAGTTTATGTGTTGCTTCGTAAGGGGCTGATTTGGATCCATATGTTTAATGTTGTGGTTAGGTTTACCTTAATACTTCTTTTGTAGTTGCGGATACTTGCAATAGGGGTTAATCATAAGTGGGATGCTTGTCCAAGTAAGGGAAGTACCCAAGTACCGGTCCACCCACATATCAAATTATCAAAGTACCGAACGCGAATCATATGAGCGTGATGAAAACTAGCTTGACGATAATTCCCATGTGTCATCGGGAGCTCTTTTCTCATTATAAGAAATTGTCTAGGCTTATCCTTTGCTACAAAAAGGATTGGGCCACCTTGCTGCACTTTCATTGCTTGTTACTTGTTACAATTTATCTTATCACAAAACTATCTGTTACCTACAATTTCAGTGCTTGCAAAGAAAACCTTACTGAAAACCGCTTATCATTTCCTTCTGCTCCTCGTTGGGTTCGACACTCTTACTTATCTAAAGGACTACGATAGATCCCCTACACTTGTGGGTCATCAAGACTCTTTTCTCGCGCCATTGCCAGGGAGTGTAGCGCTTTTGGTGAGTGGAACTTGGTAAGGAAACATTTATATTGTGTGCTGAATTTTTTTTGTTACTTGTCACTATGGAAACTAATCCTTTGAGGGGCTTGTTCGGGGTATCTTCACCCCGACCAGAAGAGCAAAGAGTTGCTCCTCAACCTACTAAAATTATTGAAAATATTTACTTTGAGATTCCTTCGGGTGTGATAGAGAAACTGCTAGCTAATCCATTTGTAGGAGATGGAACATTGCATCCCGATTTACACCTTATCTTTGTGGATGAAGTTTGTGGATTATTTAAGCTTGCAGGTATTCCCGATGATGTTTTCAAAAGGAAGGTATTCCCTTTATCTTTGAAGGGAGATGCATTGACATGGTATAGGCTATATGATGATACGGGATCTTGGAATTATAAACGATTGAAGTTGGAATTTCACCAGAAGTTCTATCCTATGCATCTTGTTCATCGTGATCGTAATTACATATATAATTTCTGGCCTCGCGAAGGAGAAAGCATCGCTCAAGCTTGGGGGAGGCTTAAGTCAATGTTATATTCATGCCCCAATCATGAGCTCTCCAGAGAAATGATTATTCAAAAATTTTATGCTCATCTTTCTCTCAATGATCGCAACATGCTCGATACTTCCTGTGCTGGTTCTTATATGCTGAAGACTATTGAATTCAAATGGGACTTATTGGAAAGAATTAAACGTAACTCTAAAGATTGGGGTTCCGACGATGGTAAGGAGTCAGGTATGATACCTAAGTTTGATTGTGTTAAATCTTTTATGGATACCGATGCTTTTCATGGATTTAGCGCTAAATATGGACTTGACTCTGAGATAGTAGCTTCTTTCTGTGAATATTTTGCTACTCACGTTGATCTCCCTAAGGAGAAGTGGTTTAAATATAATCCTCCCGTTGAAGTAAAAGTAGTTGCACCTATTACAGTTGAAGAAAAGAAGGTCACCTATAGTGATCCTATTGTTCCTACTACTTATGTTGAGAAACCTCCTTTTCCTGTTAGGATAAAGGATCATGCCAAAACTTCGAATATTGTTCGTAAGAGTAATACTAGGACTTATACACCTCCTGAGCAAATTAAAGTTGAACCTAGTATTTCTATGGTTAAAGATCTCTTGGATGATGATTTAGATGGGCATGTTATTTATTTCTATGGTGAGACTGCTAATATTGTTAGACCAGATACTAAGATACATAGACCTATGGTAGGCATGCCTGTTATTTCTGTTAAAATAGGAGATCATTGTTATCATGGCTTATGTGATATGGGTGCTAGTGCCAGTGCAATACCATATGACTTATATAAATAAATTATGCATGACATTGCACCCGTTGAATTGGAAGGTATTGATGTTACTATCAAACTTGCCAATAGAGATACTATTTCATGAATTGGGATTGTTAGAGATGTTGAAGTCTTGTGTGGGAAGGTTAAATACCCTGCTGATTTTCTTGTTCTTAGTTCCCCACAAGATGACTTTTGTCCCATTATTTTTGGTAGACCCTTCTTGAATACAGTTAATGCTAGGATTGATTGTGAAAAGGATGCTGTCACAATTAGCTTAGAGTGTATGTCTCATGAGTTTAATTTTGCTAAGTTTTGTAGACAACCTCGTGATAGAGAATCACCTAGTAAGGATGAGATTATTGGTCTTGCTTCTATTGTCGTGCCTCCTACTGATTCGTTAGAACAATATTTGCTAGACCATCAAAATGATATGTTTATGAAGGAAAGAAGGGAAATAGATAAAGTGTTCCTTCAACGGGAACCTATTCTGAAACATAACCTTCCCGTTGAAATTCTAGGGGATCCCCCTCCACCCAAGGGTGATCCCGTGTTTGAGCTCAAACCATTACCAGATAATCTTAAGTATGCTTATCTTGATGAAAAGAAAATATATCATGTTATTATTAGTGCTAACCTTTCAGAGCAAGAAGAAGAAAGATTATTGAAAACTCTGAAGAAGCATCGTGCTGCCATTGGATATACTCTGGATGATCTCAAGGGAAATAGTCCCACATTATGCCAGCACAAAATTAATTTGGAGGATGGTGCCAAACCAGTTAGAGATCCTCAACGATGACTAAATCCCAAGATGAAAGAAGTGGTAAGAAAGGAGATACTAAAGCTCCTTGAGGCAGGTATAATTTATCCCATTGCTGATAGTGATTGGGTAAGTCATGTCCATTGTGTTCCTAAAAAGGGAGGTATTACTGTCATTCCTAATGATAAAGATGAATTGATCCCGCAAAAAACTATTACAGGTTAGAGGATGGTAATTGATTTCCGTAAATTAAATAAAGCTACTAAGAAAGATCATTACCCTTTACCTTTTATTGATCAAATGCTAGAAAGACTATCCAAACACACACATTTTTGCTTTCTAGATGGTTATTCTGGTTTCTCGCAGATACCTGTGTCAGCGAAGGATCAATCTAAAACTACTTTTACTTGCCCTTTCGGTACTTTTGCTTATAGATGTATGCCTTTTGGTTTATGTAATGCACCTGCTACCTTTCAAAGATGTATGATGGCTATATTCTCTGACTTTTGTGAAAAGATTTGCAAGGTGTTCATGGATGATTTCTCCGTTTATGGATCCTCTTTTGATGATTGCTTGAGCAACCTTGATCGAGTTTTGCAGAGATGCGAAGACACTAGTCTCGTCTTGAATTGGGAAAAGTGCCACTTTATGGTTAATGAAGGCATTGTCTTGGGGCATAAGATTTCCGAGAGAGGTATTGAAGTTGATAAAGCCAAAGTTGATGCTATTGAGAAGATGCCATGTCCCAAGGACATAAAAGGTATAAAAAGTTTCCTTGGTCATGCCAGTTTTTATAGGAGGTTCATTAAGGACTTTTCCAAAATTTCTAGGCCTCTGACTAATTTATTGCAAAAACATATTCCTTTTGTCTTTGATGATGATTGTGTAGAAGCATTTGAAATACTTAAGAAAGCTTTGATCACTGCACCTATTGTTCAGCCACCTGATTGGAATTTACCCTTTGAAATTATGTGTGATGTTAGTGATTATGATGTAGGTGTTGTTCTAGGGCAAAGAGTTGATAAGAAATTGAATGTTATCCAGTATGCTAGTAAGACTCTTGATACTGCCCAGAAAAAGTATGCTACTACTGAAAAAGAATTCTTAGTAGTGGTGTTTGCATGTGATAAGTTTAGACCTTATATTGTTGATTCCAAAGTTACTGTTCACACTAATCATGTTGCTATTAAATATCTTATGGAAAAGAAAGATGCTAAGCCTAGACTCATTAGATGGGTTCTCTTGCTCGAAGAATTTGATTTGCATATTATTGATAGAAAGGGAGCTGAGAACCCCGTTGCAGACAACTTGTCTAGGTTAGGGAACGTTCTTGATAACCCACTGCCTATTGATGATAGTTTTCCTGATGAACAATTAGCGGTCGTTAATGCTTCTCGTACTGCTCCTTGGTATGCTGATTATGCTAATTACATTGTTGCTAAATTTATACCACCTAGTTTCACATACTAGCAAAAGAAAAAGTTGTTTTATGATTTAAGACTTTACTTCTGGGATGACCCATACCTTTATAAAGAAGGAGTAGATGGTGTTATTAGACGTTGTGTACCTGAGCATGAACAGGAACATATCCTACTCAAGTGTCACTCTGAATCCTATGGAGGACACCACGCTGGAGATAGAACTACACATAAGGTATTGCAATCTGGTTTTTATTGGACTACTCTCTTCAAAGATGCTCGTAAGTTTGTCTTATCTTGTGATGAATGTCAAAGAATTGGTAATATTAGTAGACGTCAAGAAATGACTATGAATTATTCTCTCATTATTGAACCATTTTATGTTTGGGGCTTTGATTATATGGGACCTTTTCCCGCCTCTAATGGTTACACACATATTTTAGTTGCTATTGATTACGTTACTATGTGGGTAGAAGCTATTCCAACTAGTAGTGCTGATCATAACACTTCTATTAAAATGCTTAAAGAAGTTATTTTTTCGAGGTTTGGAGTCCCTAGGTATCTTATGATGATGGTGGTTCACATTTTATTCATGGTGCTTTCCGCAAGATGCTTGCTAAGTATGATGTTAATCATAGAATCGCATCTCCTTATCATTTGCTGTCTAGTGGTCAACTAGAGTTGAGCAATAGAGAGCTCAAATTAATTTTGTAAAAGACTGTCAATAGATCTAGAAAGAATTGGTCCAAAAAAACTTGATGATGCATTATGGGCCTATAGAACTGCATACAAAAATCCTATGGGTATGTCTCCGTATAAGATGGTTTATGGAAAAGCATGTCATTTACCTCTTGAACTTGAACATAAAGCATATTGGGCTATTAAAGAGCTCAACTATGACTTCAAACTTGCCGGTGAGAAGAGGTTGTTTGATATTAGCTCACTTGATGAATGGAGAACCCAAGCCTATGAGAATGCCAAGCTATTCAAAGAAAAAGTCAAACGCTGGCATGACAAAGGGATACAAAAGCGTGAGTTTAACGTAGGTGATTATGTGTTATTATTCGACTCTCGTTTAAGAATTTTTGCAGGAAAACTTCTCTCTAAATGGGAAGGTCCTTACGTTATCGAGGAGGTCTATCGTTCTGGTGCCATAAAAATCAACAACTTCGAAGGCACAAGTCCGAGGTGGTGAACGGTCAAAGAATTAAACATTATATCTCAGGTAATCCTATCATTGTTGAAACTAATATTATTGAAACTGTAACCCCGAAAGAATACATAAGGTACACTTTCCAGAACGTTCCAGACTCTGAAAAGGAATAGGTATGTGGTACGGTAAGTAAACCGACTCCAAAACAATTCTAATGGCAATTTTTATCAGTTTTGGAATATTTAAGAATTTTAGGAAGAAAGAAGTAATCCGGGAAGCACACGAGGCCTCCACGAGGGTGGAGGGCGCGCCCACCCTTCCTGGGCGTGCCCCGCGTGGTCCCCTCGTGTGCCTCCCAGACTCCGTTTTCTTGCACGTTACGTATTTTGGTCAGTAAAAATTCATTATATAAACTCCCGAAGGTTTTCACCACCGTATCACGCAAATATCCTTTGTTTTCGTTTCGAGTTGTTTCTGTTTCAGATCTAGAGCATCATGACGTCTCCAAGCGCTCCCAAGGACAAGTTTTTCGAGAGGGTCATCAACCCCTATCTCGTGGAGGTGCTGCAACACCCTCAAACCATTGAGATGCGTGAGGGGGTGCTGCACATTGCTACGTCTTGAGCTTGCATTGGTTTTCCTTGAAGAGAAAAGGGTGATGCAGCAATAGTAGCGTAAGTATTTCCCTCAGTTTTTGAGAACCAAGGTATCAATCCAGTAGGAGGCTCCACAAAAGTCCCACACACCTACACAAACAAACAAAGAACTCGCAACCAATGCAATAAAGGGGTTGTCAATCCCTTCACGGCCACTTGCGAAAGTGAGATCTGATAGAGATAGTATGATAAGATAAATATATTTTTGGTATTTTATAATATAGATGCAAAAAGTAAAGATGCAAATAAAAGTAGATTGAAAGCTTATATAATAAAAGATAGACCCGGGGGCCATAGGTTTCACTAGTGGCTTCCCTCAAGATAGCATAAGTATTACAGTGGGTGAACAAATTACTGTCGAGCAATTGATAGAAAAGCGAATAATTATGAGATTATCTAGGCATGATCATTGATACATCTCCGTCGTATCTATAATTTTTTATTTTTCCATGCCAATATTCTTCAACTTTCATATACTTTTGGCAACTTTTTATACTATTTTTCGGACTAACATATTGATCCAGTGCCCAGTGACAGTTCCTGTTTGTTGCATGTTTTATGTTTCAAAGAAAACCAATATCAAACGGAGTCCAAACGGGATATAAACGGACGGAGAATTATTTTGGAATATTTGGGATTTTCCGGAGGAAGAATCAACGCGAAACGGTGTTCGGGGTGGCCACAAGACAGGGGGGCGCGCCCCCTCCCCCTGGGCACGCCCTGGGCTCTCGTGGGCCACCCTTAAGGTGGTTGAGGCTCTACATTTGCCTCAAGAAAGCTAATTTTATGAGAAAAATCTGGGCGAAAGATTCAGCCCAATCGGAGTTACAGATCTCCAGATATAAAGGAAACGGTGAAGGGGCAGAATCAGAGAACGCAGAAACAAAGAGATAGATCCAATCTCGGAGGGGCTCTCGCCCCTCCCAAGCCATGGGAGCCAACGACCAGAGGGGAAACCCTTCTCCCATCTAGGTAGGAGGTCAAGGAAGAAGAATAAGAAGGGGCCCTCTCTCCCCCTTGCTTCCGGTGCCGCCAGAGCGCTGCCGAGGGCCATCATCATCACCGCGATCTTCACCAACACTGCCATCATCTTCACCAATATCTCCATCACCTTCCCCCCTCTATATCCAGCGGTCCACTCTCCCGCAACCCGCTGTACCCTCTACTTGAACATGGTGGTTTATGCTTCATATTATTTTCCAATGATGTGTTGCCATCCTATGATGTCTGAGTAGATTTCTATTGTCCTACCGGTGATTGATGAATAGCTATGATTGGTTTGAGTTGCATGTTTTATTATTGGTGTTGTCCTATGGTGCCCACTGTGTCGCGCAAGCGTGAGGGATTCCTGCTGTAGGGTGTTGCAATGCGTTCATGATTCGCTTATAGTGGGTTGCGTGAGTGACTGGAACACAAACCCGAGTAAGTAGATTGTTGCGTATGGGATAAAGGGGACTTGATGCTTTAATGCTATGGTTGGGTTTTACCTTAATGATCTTTAGTAGTTGCGGATGCTTGCTAGAGTTCCAATCATAAGTGCATATGATCCAAGAAGAGAAAGTATGTTAGCTTATGCCTCTCCCTCAAATAGAATTGCAATAGTGATTACCGGTCTAGTAACATAGTCAATTGCTTAGGGACAATTTCACAACTCCTACCACCACTTTTCCACACTCGCTATATTTACTTTATTGCATCATTATCTAAACAGCCCCTACTTTTTATTTACGTGCTCTTTATTATCTTGCAAACCTATCCAATCACACCTACAAAGTACTTCTAGTTTCATACTTGTTCTAGGTAAAGCGAACGTCAAGCATGCGTAGAGTCGTATCAGTGGCCGATAGGACTTGAGAGAGTATTTGTTCTACCTTTAGCTCCTCGTTGGGTTCGACACTCTTACTTATCGAAAGAGGCTACAACTATCCTATCGTGGAATTGTCACGGCAGATATCCTTAGTGTCAGGACTTAGTCGCGAGGCCAACGCATCCATGTGGTAGCTTGAGAGGGGTTGAGTGGAATCGAGAGACGCAACACAAGACAGGGATTTAGACAGCTTCGGGCCCCGGGAAACATCATCCGGTAAAAACCCTACATGCTGTTTGAGGCTAGGTCTCATTATCATCACGAGGGAGTCGCCGTAAACCGGCTCTCCTCTTTGTGTCTAGCCCTAAGATTGTTTCTTCTTGCGTGTAGCTTGTCCCTCTTTGGGGAGCCCTGCCCCTCCTTATATATGTTGAAGGGGCGGGTTACATGTGGAGTCCTATTAGGATTAGGATTAGTCTCCCTTCTAATACAAACCGGATACAAGTCCGGGTCTTCCTAGTAAAGTAAATATTCCCCACGCCTTTTCTCTTAAACCGGCCCACCATAGCGTGATCCGGCCTTCCATAAACCGCCCGTCGGGCCACCGGGTCTTATTGCTCCTGTGACCCGCCTGCCGGATTACCAATGAATCGTAAATCGCCATGTCCAAGTGGGTCGCTAGTGACTCGCCAAACTCTAGTCGGGTCATACATGTCCAAGTGGCCCCCAAGTCTCAAAGGTGACTCGAGGAGTTGGCTTGAGATTCTCCATGTTCGACCGTGATATAAACCGGCATAACTTGTATATCATTGGTGTTGATAGCACGATGTGAATCCACAAAAGGTTGTGATGACTGCGGCGGATTATAAATGATCCCGTATGAGCCATGTCAGCAACTCGGCCAATGGTTCCTTCCAACTGGCGATTTGAAGTTAACCAAACTGTGGCGGCGACTTGTGCGCCTGCCCATTGAGCCATCCAGTGCAAACGGTGGTTGATAGTATATGATAATTTGCCTCCTTTTTGTTGAAAGAAAACCGGGCTACCCAAGCTGTGACTTGCTCATACTCAATAAACAGCTCATGCAGACAGATGCGGCCCGGTATGTTGACGTAGACCAGGCCGCGAGAGACGGACGGAAAATACGACCGCAGCATCAGAAGCAGCTCGGATAGATGAGTCGGCCGTGGCATTGTAAACTGGCGCGGACGGGCGAGTCAACCATGTCGTTTTGATGCAGTGAACAAATTTTCCTGCATCAACAATGTCGCAGACCAAGACAAAGATAAACTACTCTTTGACAAAAAATAATATGTACCAATAAAATATGTTTTAGATGGATATCACCTGATGTGTCAGGCCGGAAATAATCCGCCATGAAATTGATGATCGCTAGGTGAAGCTGAAATCGCTCACGGGTGAACCGTCCGCGGCGTGGTAAACCGGCGTGGACAGGCGAGTTGTCCGTGGCGTTTGTAAGGCGGTGCGGACGGGCAATCCGGCCAGCGCATTGATGTAAGCCGGACCGCGATACATGTGTCCGTGAAGCTACGCGACACAGCCAAACGTGCCTCCACGGTGTAATACCACCTCTTTTTCTTTTAATAGCCGTCATGCATAAAATTTATTAAAAGACAGAGTAATTGTTCTCAAAAGAATTGATACGTGCTAAAAAAATACTGAGAACATATAGCACCTGACTTATTTTCCGGATGAACGCGGATACTGGTATTGGATAAAGTTGGGCATAGTCAGACGAAAAAGACATCCCACTGATGCACGTCTGATTTCGGCAGACCTTGATTTGGACAGAATATTTAATATAACTGGCACTAGCACCAGGCTTCACGTGGAATAGCATATCCATCGATCCTCGCTCTCCATGTTAGTGCCAATTGTCCTTCGGCTTGATTTTCCTTGTGTGACAAACGGTAATAGTACAAAAGTAGTACTTTAATTGATCTTGACATGAACCCTCATCTAGTACTTGGTGGCTGAACTTTTTTTCTCTTCATGTGGAAGAAACAGCCAAGGCAGTACACAGGGGGAACCAGCTGGCATCACAGGCCGTCACAGGCACGTGGAGAAGAATCGCTGTGAGGAAAGCCCGGCAAGATAAGCCAATCGAGACGGCGATTGCAACAGTGGAGACTTTCGGGCGAAAGCGACGGCTCAACAGCGATCCGTCCATGAGGCGGAGGCGAGGGCGGTTCTGGATAGCAAAGACAGAGCGCGTGTCCCAATCCGGTTCCGGGTCGTGGCCATCTCCTGCGGACCTGAGACTTGAAGCAGGCGATGTGGCTGCGATTTAATTTCTTCATCGCACAGCGTAATCTAAATTGATCTGGACAGATTGCCTGGTCATGTGCGAGGCACAACAGTAGAAAACCAAACTTTGGATAGATCACCTGGCACGTGCGCGGCAGCACACACAATCCTTCTTGATCTTGAATTCTGTGAATAAAAAATTTCTACTAGTCCGTGGCTTGTAGTAGATGAACGTCGAACTTGCCGGCTCTGGCCTAAAAACTGTATTACGCTGGGTTGCTTTCCATGTCGGCTCTTCTTCATCTGATCACATCACGAGCTTCCGATCCCAAGGAGAGATCCCTCCAAGAACTCAATACCACCGTGTGCAGGCCCCACCGTGGGCGCCAACTGTCGTGGAATTGTCACGGCAGATATCCTTAGTGTCAGGACTTAGTCGCGAGGCCAACGCATCCATGTGGTAGCTTGAGAGGGGTTGAGTGGAATCGAGAGACGCAACACAAGACAGGGATTTAGACAGCTTCGAGCCTCGGGAAACATCATCCGGTAAAAACCCTACATGCTGTTTGAGGCTAGGTCTCATTATCATCACGAGGGAGTCGCCGTAAACCGGCTCTCCTCTTTGTGTCTAGCCCTAAGATTGTTTCTTCTTGCGTGTAGCTTGTCCCTCTTTGGGGAGCCCTGCCCCTCCATATATATGTTGAAGGGGCGGGTTACATGTGGAGTCATATTAGGATTAGGACTAGTCTCCCTTCTAATACAAACCGGATACAAGTCCGGGTCTTCCTTGTAAAGTAAATATTCCTCACGCCTTTTCTCTTAAACCGGCCCACCAGAGCGTGATCCGGCCTTCCATAAACCGCCCGTCAGGCCACCGGGTCTTGTTGCTCCTGTGACCCGCCTGCCGGATTACCAATGAATCGTAAATCGCCATGTCCAAGTGGGTCGCTAGTGACTCGCCAAACTCTAGCCGGGTCATACATCCGGCGGTTTATACCACGGGGTATATCCCCGACATATCCCGTATACTTGCGGGTTATCAAGACCTTTTTCTGGCGCCATTGTCGGGGAGTCCTAGCGTGGGGTGAATATTCTCGTGTGTGCTTGTTTGCTTTATCACTAAGTAATTTTTATTTGCTGCTCTTAGTTGTTCTCTATCTTTAGTTATGGATATGGAACGCAAAATACCAAAAAAATAGAGGTACTTGCTACTCATGTAGATGGGGTAACTCCTAAAACCCCCGATTCTCATTATGAGAAAGATATTATGTACTATTTTGATAATCCTAGGAAAACCCCATTCAACTTTATAATGGGAGACACGTTGGATCAACATGAATACTTTAGGGATTATCACTCGACACAAAAAGGGAAACTATTATGGGATCAATTTATTATTTTGAGTTGGTATGCTCGTCAACTATGCGTGATGCATTATTATACTTGTTGCTCTAGGATGAAGGATCCACACCTTCCCTTTTCATGCAAATTCAATGATAATGAAACCTTAGCTTCTTATGCTAATGGTAGATATGATTACTATGATGTGGAACAAATAGAAGAATTTGTTGCTTTTATGGGTGCTTATGAGATTGAATCTATGTTTAAAGCGTTTGACGATTTTGATGATTCAGTTTGTAGGCCTGAAAATCTTGCTATACTTAGATATTGCTATGAAAATTATGAATACAATTACTATATTAATGCTTTTATGAAGAAATTCTCCGTTTTCCAAGAAGAGGCTAATATTTTGCAGGAAGCTATGGAAGAACAAATTGATGAAACTGTGAGCTCATTGGATGAAAAAGATGATGAGGAGAGCGAAGAACAAAAGGAGGAAGAGCGGATTAGCTACCCGTGCCCACCTTCTAATGAGAGTAGCCCTCCAACTCATACATTATTTAATTCCCCTTCATGCTTACCGAAGGATGATTGCTATGATCCCTTGAATTTGTTTGAAATATCCCTTTTTGATGATGCTTGCTATGCTTGTGGCCAAGATGCCAATATGAATTATGCTTATGGAGATGAACTTGCTATAGTTCCTTATGTTAAAGATCAAATTGTTGCTATTTCTCCCACGCATGATAGTCCTATTATCTTTTTGAATTCTCCCTACTACACTCTATCGGAGAAGTTTGTGCTTATTAAGGATTATATTGATGGGTTGCCTTTTACCATTGCACATGATGATTTTGATAGATATAATATGCATGTGCTTGCTGCTCCTACTTGCAATTATTATGAGAGAGGAACTATATCTCCACCTCTCTATGTTTCCAATACGATAAAATTGCAAGAGACTGCTTATACTATGCATTGGCCTTTACTTGGTGTGCATGAATTGTTCTTTTATGACATGCCAATGCATAGGAAGAGAGTTAGACTTCGTTGTTGCATGATATATGTTACTTTGTGCTCACTACTAAATTACAAATCATTTTTAATTAAAATTGGCTTTGATACCATGGGATCCGGGTGGATCCATTACTTGAGCACTATATGCCTAGCTTAATGGCTTTAAAGAAAGCGCTACCAGGGAGACAACCCGGAAATTTTAGAGAGTCAATTATTTCTGTTGAGTGCTTTTATATAGTTTAAAAACAAAAAAATAAAGAGGGGAAACCCTTCTCCCATCTAGGGAGGAGGTCAAGGAAGAAGAAGAAGAAGGGTCCCTCTCTCCCCCTTGCTTCCGGCGGCGCCGGAGCACTGCGGGGGGCCATCATCATCACCACGATCTTCACCAACACCTCCATCATCTTCATCAACATCTCCATCACCTTCCCCCATCTATATCCAGCGGTCCACTCTCCCGCAACCCGCTGTACCGTCTACTTGAACATGGTGCTTTATACTTCATATTATTTTCCAATGATGTGTTGCCATCCTATGATGTATGAGTAGATTTCTATTGTCCTATCGGTGATTGATGAATTGCTATGATTGGTTTGAGTTGCATGTTTTATTATTGGTACTGTCCTATTGTGCCCTCCGTGTCGCGCAAGCGTGAGGGATTCCCGTTGTAGGGTTTGCAATATTTTTATGATTTGCTTATGGTGGGTTGCGTGAGTGACTGAAACACAAACCCGGGTAAGTAGGTTGTTTGCGTATGGGATAAAAGGGGACTTGATACTTTAATGCTATGGTTGGGTTTTACCTTAATGAATCTTTAGTAGTTGCGCATGCTTGGTAGAGTTCCAATCATAAGTGCATATGATCCAAGAAGAGAAAGTATGTTATCTTATGCCTCTCCCTCAAATAGAATTGCAATAGTGATTACCGGTCTAGTAACATAGTCAATTGCTTAGGGACAATTCCACAACTCCTATCACCACTTTTCCATACTAGCTATATTTACTTTATTGCTTCTTTATCTAAACAGCCCCTAGTTTATATTTACGCGTTCTTTATTAGCTTGCAAACATATCCTATCACACCTACAAAGTACTTCTAGTTTCATACTTGTTCTAGGTAAAGCGAACGCCAAGCGTGCGTAGAGTTGTATCGGTGGTCGATAGAACTTGAGGGAATATTTATTCTACCTTTAGCTCCTCGTTGGGTTCGACACTCTTACTTATCGAAGACTGTTGCGATCCCCTAAACTTGTGGGTTATCAATCATGTATATAGGCATCACGTCCGTGACAAGTAGACCGACTCCTGCCTGCATCTACTACTATTACTCCACACATCGACTGCTATCCAGCAAGCATCTAGAGTACTAAGTTCATAAGAACAGAGTAACGCATTAACAAAGATGACATGATGTAGAGGGATAAACTCAAGCAATATGATATAAACCCCATCTTTTTATCCTCAATGGCAACAATACAATACGTGCCTTGCAACCCTTTCTGTCACTGGGTAAGGACACCTCAAGATTGAACCCAAAGCTAAGCACTTCTCCCATGGCAAGAAAGATCAATCTAGTAGGCCAAACCAAACTGATAATTCGAAGAGACTTGCAAAGATAACTCAATCATACATAAAAGAATTCAGAGAAGATTCAAATATTTCTCATAGATAAACTTGATCGTAAACCCACAATTCATCGGATCTCGACAAACACACCGCAAAAAGAGTTTACATCGAATAGATCTCCACAAGAGAGGGGGAGAACATTGTATTGAGATCCAAAAAGAGAGAAGAAGCCATCTAGCTAATAACTATGGACCCGAAGGTCTATGGTAAACTACTGACAACTCATCGGAGGGGCTATGGTGTTGATGTAGAAGCCCTCCATGGTCGATTCCCCCTCCGGCAGAGCGCCGGCGAAGGCTCCAAGATGGGATCTCGCGGATACAGAAGGTTATGGTGGTGGAAATTGTGTTTCAGTGGCTCCCTGGATGTTTTCGGGGTACGTAGGTATATATAGGAGGAAGAAGTACGTCGGTGGCCGCTCGAGGGGCCCAGGAGACAGGAGCGCGCCCTCCTATCTCCTGGCCGCCTCGATTGCTTCTTGACTTGCACTCCAAGTCCTTTGGATCACGTTCGTTCCAAAAATCACGCTCCCGAAGGTTTCATTCCATTTGGACTCCGTTCGATATTCCTTTTCTTCGAAATACTGAAATAGGCAAAAAAACAGCAATACGGGCTAGGCCTCCGGTTAGTAGGTTAGTCCAAAAAATGATATAAATGTGTAAATAAAGCCCATAAACATCCAAAAGGGGTAATATAATAGCATGGAACAATCAAAATTTATAGATACGTTGGAGACATATCACACATCCGCGATGTGGAGGGACTAAGGTGTACCGGAAGCGTGGAGACAAAGCTCGATGCCGTGGAGCGGCAAGTTTTCAAGTGTCAAGGGATGGTGGAGCGTGGCCTCAACGCCAACCATATGATGATCACGGAGTTCACCAATAACCACTAGCTGGATGCCAAGGTCATTGGGGAGACCATCTTCAAGCTTCAAGAGCAAATCGAGCGCCTCCAAGCCCAGATCTATTACCTGCAAAACCAGAATTGTGAGTATGAATATAGATTCAAGAGGATGAGTTTGGCTGCAGATTTAAGGATCCCGGAGACTCGATCATCCTTCTATGATGGTGAGCCTCTGCCTTGGAAGATGGACGACAAGCCTACATCATCAACAACTCCTACTTCACCACCTCCGAGGACATAATCACATGGGTATGGGCACTCCCCTTGGCAACTGCCAAGCTTGGGAGAGGTGCCCCGGTATCGTATCACCATCACACTCCTATCTTTACCGTTTTATTTAGTTTGATCTTTTAGTAGTATCTTGATCTAGTAGATTGAAGTTTTAGTATCAAGTAGTTTTGAGTTTTCCTTTGTGATCTCTTTATGTAATCGAGTCCATGAGCTATCTATAATAAAGATTAGTGTTGAGTCAAGGGCTTTGCTATCTTGCTATGATCTTGAGAAAGTAGAGAATAAATGAGTTCATATTGATCTTATGGTTAGTGATGACTTCACACATAGAAAGTATGAGGCATAAAAGTTGTTGAGAGTTGATAAACGTAGTTTTGGTCATCGTTGCAATTAATAGGAAGTAACAAAGGAAAGAGAGGTTTCACATACAAATATATTATATTGGACATCTTTTATGATTGTGAAGCACTCATTAAGTATGACATGCTAAAAGAGTTGGCATTGGACAAGGAAGACAACATAATG
This sequence comes from Triticum aestivum, assembly GCF_018294505.1. Lineage (NCBI taxonomy): Eukaryota > Viridiplantae > Streptophyta > Magnoliopsida > Poales > Poaceae > Triticum > Triticum aestivum. The sequence continues at coordinate 611,752,474 of NC_057807.1, read as the reverse complement.
GTTTATGTTTTCTCACATCTCAGTTAAAGTATATTGTCATTAACCTTCCAAACATGTTGAGCTTGCCTTTCCCCCTCATGCTAGCCAAATTCCTTGCACCAAGTAGAGATACTACTTGTGCTTCCAAATATCCTTAAACCCAGTTTTGCCATGAGAGTCCACCATACCTACCTATGGATTGAGTAAGATCCTTCACGTAAGTTGTCATGTTGCAGGCAATAAAAATTGCCCTCTAAATATGTATGACTTATTAGTGCAGAGAAAATAAGCTTTATACGATCTTGTTGTGGAAGCAATAAAAGTGAGGGACTGCATAATAAAGGTCTACATACAAGTGGCAATATAAAGTGACGTTCTTTTGCATTAAGAGTTCATGCATCCAACCCTAAACGCACATGACAACCTCTGCTTCCCTCTGCGAAGGGCCCATCTTTTACTTTGTGTTTTTACTTTATGCTTGATTCAAGGTGATCCTCACCTTTCCCTTTTTCATTTTATCCTTTGGCAAGCTCCTCGTGTTTGAAAGATCATGATATATATATCCAATTGGATGTAAGTTAGCATGGATTATTATTGTTGACATCACCTAAAGGTGAATACGTTGGGAGGCAACACAATAAGCCCCTATCTTTCTCAGTGTCCGGTTGAAACTCTATAACCACAAGCACCGCGTGAGTGTTAGCAATTGTAGAAGACTACATGATAGTTGAGTGTGTGGACTTGCTGAAAAGCTCTATTCTTGACTCTTTCTGATGTTATGATAAATTGCAATTGCTTCAATGACCGAGATTACAGTTTGTTAGTTCCCAATGAAGTTTCTGAACCATACTTGACATTGTGAATTGATCGTTACTTGAGCATAAGAAATCATATGATAAAATCTATTTATGTTGCTGTTATAAGAACGATCATGTGTCGGGGAAACTGATCCACGAACACCTATGGGACCGGCGGACCGAGCCCCTTTCGGTTCAGCAGGAGGCGGAGATCGCACGAAGAGCAGATCGAGGCGAAGCACACGAGCAGTTTACCCAGCTTCGGAGCTCTCCGGAGAGATAATACTCCTACTGCTGCTTGTCTGATTGTATTGAGTTCTTGCTCGGGGGCGCTGAGTGCTACAGTACACTCTAGCTGCTAACGAGACCGAGCGTGAGTGTTTTCTGGCTTCGAACCTTCCGAACCCCCCTCAACGTTGCGCATGGGCCTCCTTTTATATGCTCAAGGGGTCACCGATAGGTGGCAACGTAGACAAGGGTAAGAATGGAAAAGGACTTGCGGTTGGTCCAGCTACCTGTACAGTGTTTCCTACCTAACCCTGACGGCAGGGGACAAGGGCATTAAATGCCCGTCTATGTCGCCCAAAACAGTGCAGAAAGGGACCGTCAGGGGCACCACCGCTCGCCACGATGGCGATCTTGTCAGTGCCGCTTGCCACCGCGCACCGCTGGCTGCACAGCCTCCCGCCACGCGCGCCTGGAAAGGCCCCAGGGCGACACGTTGGTGGATGCGCTGGAGCGTAGGTGCAGGGTGGTAACGTGCCACGGTAAGTGCCTTGCCGCGGCCGTCGTCTTGTCGCGTCCGGAGGCTTGTCGCTCCCCGGGCCTTGCCGGGACGCGTGGCGCGTCACGGCAAGCTCCTTGAGATGCCTTGGTGGGCCTTCCCGGCAAGCTCCTCTTGTCGGGGCCTTGTCTTCTTAGCTTAGATGCTTTGCTCTTTATGTCTTGGTTGGCCTTCCCGGCAAGCTCCTCTTGCCGGGGCCTTGTCTCCTTGGCTCCACAGGAACCGCGGAGGACCTTGGCGGTCACCCGGCAAGCCTTGCCGCTGGTGGCTGCAACTACCCGTGCACAAGTTCGGGATACTAGGGTACCCCTACTCTAGTGCACCGACAGGAGCCCCCGGGCCTGGGCCATACACGGTGCCGAGCGCTATTGGGCCAGGCCCAAAACAGGGCACGGGCACGCGCGGCCTGGGTTACGCCGTATCTTTCTCCGTATCCACCGCGCTCTCCCCAACGGCACGCGTCGAATGCGTCGTCGTGGGAGAGATCGTGGGTGGTTTCTTTATTCGGAAGGGTGAAACATCCGCCCCTCCCTCTTTATAAGCAGGGGAAATAGGGATGGTTCGCCCATCCTGCCGGTTGCTACTCCATTTCCCGAATCTCCGCCGCTCCCCCCTTCTTCTCGAGAGCAGCGCTCCGCCCCCCGTTGCCACCAGCACCACCAACGCCGACAATCTCCCCCACCACTTCCGCCATGGCTCCGAAAGCCGACAAGGGGAAGGGCGTGAAGTCGGTCGAGGCGCAGCGGCTCGCGGCGCTGCGAAAGGAGCGGGCCCTCTTCCCCCCTCAGCTTGCCGCGAAGGAGCTGAGGGAGTACTACTACCTCTTCTGGTCGACGGAGACGCGAGCGCATCCACGCACGAGGGTACTCCCGGCTGCCGCATCGGAATTGGCTCCAAACGGGTACCCCTTCTTCGCGATGTTCTTCTACTGCGGGCTCTGCCCGCCCTTCTCTGAATTCTTCTGTCATATCATGAACACCTACGGACTCCGCCTCCTTGATTTCACTCCCAATGCCATTCTTACCATGGCAGTTTTCGCACACCTTTGCGAAAACTTTGTCGGAGTCCACCCAAATGTAGCCCTCTTCCGTCACTTCTTTATGCCCCAAGTTGAGAGAGGAGAGCCCCTTGCCGGCGGGATCGCTTGGATCTCAAGAGTCGGCAAGAAGGAAGCTTACCTGGAGGGAGAGCTCCGCAGCAAGTGGAAGGAATGGAGAGCAGAGTGGTGCTGGATCGTCGAGGAGAACCCGCAGCCGTTTACTGCCCTGCGCCAAGCCCCAATAGTACGCGGCAATGATTGGAGCAACGTGGCCCCGGAAGACGACAGGCTGAGTATTGCCATCACCCGGATCCTTCGTCTTAGACTTGCCCGGCTCACTGTAGGCGCTGTTGGCGCAGACTTTCTCCGCCGCCGCATCGCCCCCTTGCAGGAGAGAGGGAGACCCGCCTGGGAGTTCCAGAACTCGGCAGATATCATGAGGCTGCGCCTGGGCCTCAATTTCAACTTCACCGTCCTGGAGCTGGATGCGATGCTTCTGGAGCTGTTCAAGCGCGATCCTCAGCATCCACTCGTGTTGCCGAGGGGTGTGGTTCCACTGTGCAACAACTCTTCGCTCGACCGCATCCGTGCAATGATGCCTTTGTGTGACTCGCACGGAATCGTCCCGACCTGGCAAGAGCCTGCCGATGACGTCGTGCGGGATTTCTTTGACGGCCTGGAAGAAGTGCCGATCCGCCCCGATGAACAGAAGAGCCTCACCCGCGACACCACCGATAATGAGATGCAGCGCATCGCCACCAGGCTGGAAGAGGTAGCAGCAGCTGTTGCCGCGGGTGAGTTCGGATTCACCATGGAGGAGGCAGAAGCAGCAGAGGCGGCAAGTCTTGCCGAGCACGAAGAGTTTTCCGGCGAGGAAGAGCTTGTCGAGCCCGAAGAGGAGGAGTCGAGCGAGCCCGGCGAGGAAGAACTTGTCAGGCTCGAGCCTTCAGGCAGCTCGTCGCAAGTAGAGCCCCCAGCTCCACCAAGAAGGCGTCTCCGCAAGGCCCGGGACATAGCGGAGCGGCAGACGAGCCAACAGCCGTCGAGCCGTGCAACACGCTCTACCACGGCAAGCAGTGTTGCCGCGGGAGCGCCTCACGCCGCCGCGGCAACTGAGGCGGGGTCTTCCCGGTCCGCCGCTACTGCCCCTGCCAAGCGGGCAAGGGAACCAACTCCTCCGCCTCGTCGCGCCGGAGGCGAGCCGGACTTCGACCTCTCCGCGCTCAGCTCCGGCGAGGAAGAAGAAGAGTCAGACTCTTCACTGCTCTTGCAACTCTTCAATCTAGTTGCTTTGTCTTGTATCTGACTTGCTTTTACTCTAAACTTATTCTTTTTCAGGATGCTGGCCCAGAGAGCGGCGAAGAGAGCCAAGGCCTCGGTGATTGTCATCGAGGACGATCCCGCTGTGACGGCAGGGGACATGTCCGAGACCACTTTGCCGGACCCGGCAACCCTTCCTCCAAGCAGCCCCCAGCGCAGCCCCCAGCGTAAGTGTATTATTTATTTCCTGCTTTCGGGTGCGCATGGGTGCTTCTTCTTTTTTTGCTGACATCTGATTGCTGGTTTGTGCAGGAGCAGAGCAGCCTCACCAGGAGGGCCCGGAGGCCATTCCAGAAATGCCATCTGCTTCTACTACACTGCCAAGGGAGGATTCCCCGGCAAGGGAGCATTCTCCGGCAAGGAGGAGCTCTCCGGCAAGGGACGGTTCTCCGGCAAGGGACAGCACGAGCGACCCTCCGGTGGTTGAGACCACAACTGCGGGCCCTAGCACAGGTAATCCTTTTGCCTGAGAACTTCCCTTGAGCTCTTCTTCTTCCGATTTTCTTTTTTGAATGATTGCTTGATTTCTCTCCCTTTTCCCGTTCGCCAGATCCATCCGCCACGGAGCCAATGGAAACCAAGGTTGCCGGCGAGGAGAACGCGCGCAACAGCGTTGATGACGCCGCCACCACCGGAGGAGAGGCCGGTGCTGATGATCCTGCCGGTGAAGAGGCCGCCAAGGCTGCCGCTGCAGAAGCCGGCGAGGGATCCGATGACGGCCCCGAGGCCGCAGGAGCGCCAGGCGCTATGCCGACCGCCGACCCCTCCGCTGCCGCTACAGCGCCAGGCTCCGAAGAGCCACAGCCCGGCGCCTATTTGAAGGCCGGCGACGGCATCTTCATCAAGCTCCCCTAGGCCTCAAGCTCCAGGGCGCCGGTCGAAGGAGAAACGCTTGATGGAGATGTGCTCGCCTCCGCTGGGCTAAAGCTGGTTGACGCGCCAAGCAGCAGCGACGAGCCTGAAGAGGAACGGCTGCTACGGAAGCTGCTTTCACTTTACTGTGCCCGACAAGCCAAGCTGGTGTCCCGCGAGGCACTTGTCTCGAAGGCGGGAGTTTATATTGAGAAGCGCGCGGAGGAGCTCCGGGGCCTCAGGAAGGAAACTCTCCGGTCCTTGGCGGAGGAGCGGGAGCAACTACTCGAGGAGCGGAAAGCTTTCCTCCTCGAGAAGGCTGAAGCTGAAGAGAAGCAACGGCTTGTCGCCGAAAGCCTCTTTGTGCAGGAAGGAGAGTTGGCGCAGCGCAAGGTTAATCTTGATAGCCACGAGGAGGAGCTTGTCGCGTGCGAGCAAGCAATTGGTGGGGCTCTCAAGGAGGCAAAGGATGCCGCCGCAGCTGCCGAGGCCGCCAAGAAGGAGCTGGAGACGAAGGTGGCGCAGCTGGAAGCCGATCTCAGGGCGAGCGGCGAGGAGCTTGCCGCGCTCAAGCGTGAGCGCGAGAAGGATGCTGCCGCTCATGGCGAGCTGCAGGGTATTCTCGCTGAGAGGAGCAAGGAGCTCAGCGCTGCCAAGGATTCCAATGCCGATCTCGAGCTGAAGCTGGCCACGTTGACGCAGACGCTGGACGGCGCCAGGGAGCGGGAAGCGGCCTTGTCGGAGAAGATCAAGGCCGACGAGGCGCTGCTGGCGAATGCTGCTGCCGCCCAGGACACCTTCAGGGAGACCGTGGAGCACTGGACCGAAGGTCTGGTGGATGCTGCCGCGGCCATCGACAAGGAGCTGGCGCAGCTAGGGATGGAGGATTTCGGGTACTCCTCCGACGAGCACCTCCAACCCAGCGCCAAGCTCAGCCTGTTCTTCGAAGGCGTGGCGACGGCCCTCCAGCGACTCCGGGAGAAGATCCCAAAGCAGCTGGCCGACGAGTCACGCAAGATCTGCGCAGGAGCTCTCCAGAAGGTGCTGGTGAAGGTGGCCTTTCGCAATCCGGGCCTCAACCTCACCAACGTCCTCAGGTCCTTGCCGCCGGATGCCGATCTGGAAGCGCTCAAGGCCCTTGTCGCACCCATTGTGGACAAGGTGAGCGGGATCAAGAGGGTTGAGGGCGATCGCGTAGATTAGGCCGCCCGTTTTCTCTTTTCCTTGTCGCTGCTAATCATGTCATGAAAACAATTTATTAGAGCCGCGACAAGTTATCTTGTAATATAACTCTATTTTGAATATCAATTGCTATGTTATCTCCTTTCCTTGATTCCTTCCTTTGTATGTTTTTACCCTACGCTTTTAGGGAACTTGTCGGCGTAGGCACACTTGCCGCGAGCGCTGAGTGCGGAACGTCAGCAGCCTGCTGGTGGTGCCGCTGCCGACAAGAAACCTTGTCGCAACTAGTCGCAGCTCACTTAAATTGTTGAGCGGACTCGAAACAAAGTAAGGGCGCAACTAGCTATGAGTTGGTTCCTCCGCGCACAGGTTTTCCATACAAAGCAAGGTCGTTTGAGGAAGATAACTTAAAAAATTTAACTGATTCGCTCAAACTTTGGCAACTTAGCTTTTCTGTCGTTTGCTTTCCGGTAAGGCGAAACTTCCTCGTACGATGCCTGGTCCACACCATTATCTCCTTTCCTCCCCGGCAAAGTTGTGCGCGAGGGAACTTCTTTCCTTTGAGAAAGAGAAAGCAGAGAAAATAATGATATGAAGCCTTACGGCTCGTTATTGCTTACCGGGGGTATGTGCTGCGCAAAGTGTCAGATACATGCATGCAAAGAAATATAGAAAGCATGAAATTGACAAGATGTGCAGAGCACATGAGCTTTACTGATGCACGGGATCTGCGCCCGGCTTTGTACAAAGGATTACATGCAACATTGGAAAGACTTGTACAAAAGGTGGTTGCCGGAACAGGTTCCGGCAACCGCGCCTTACAGGTAAAACTTACGAGATGCTCAATGTTCCAGGAGTTGCTCACCGGAATGCCATCTTCGGTCTCAAGGCGGACAGCGCCAGGCCTAGTGACTCGTTTCACCCGGTAAGGGCCTTCCCACTTCGGCGTCAACTTGTTGGAATTCTTGGCGGACTGAACGCGCCGAAGAACAAGGTCGCCTTCCTCGAGAATTTTGGCTTTAACTTTGCGGCTATGGTAGCGGCGCAAAGCTTGCTGGTATCGAGCAGTTCGTACAGCAGCCTGAAGACGGTCCTCCTCAAGGAGCAGCGCGTCGTCTTATTGCAGCTGCTCTTGCTCAAGCTCATCATAAGCGAGCACTCGAGGTGATCCGTATACGAGTTCCGTGGGGGAACTACTTCTGCTCCATAGACTAGAGCAAAAGGCGTCTGGCCGGTGGCTCGATTTGGCGTCGTTCCAACCGACCAAAGAACCACCGGCAGCTCCTCAATCCAGTTCTTTCCGCACTTGTGCAGCCTGCCGAAAGTTCTGGTCTTGAGCCCGCGCAGCACTTCAGCATTTGCCCTCTCTGCTTGACCGTTGCTTCTCGGATGAGCAACGGAAACGAAGTAGACCTTGGCGCCAAGATCTTGGACGTACTGCATGAAGGTGCCACTCGTGAATTGTGTGCCGTTGTCGGTAATGATCTGGTTAGGGATCCCGAAACGGCAAACAATCGACCTGAAGAACTTGACCGCTGACTGTGATGTCACCTTCCTCACTGGTTCCACTTCCGGCCACTTTGTGAACTTGTCGATTGCAACATACAAGTACTCAAAGCCCCCGACAGCTCGGGGAAAGGGGCCGAGGATATCGAGCCCCCAGACCGAAAACGGCCAGGATAAAGGGATCGTCTGAAGAGCTTGAGCTGGCTGGTGTATCTGCTTGGAATGGAACTGGCACGCTTCACACTTGGTTACTTGTGCAGTTGCATCCTGGAGGGCTGTCAGCCAAAAGAAACCTTGCCGGAACACTTTGCCGGCAAGTGCTCTTGCGCCAATGTGGTGACCACATATGCCTCCATGTATCTCTGCCAACAGCTTTTGTCTGTCTTCCCGGTGAATACACTTCAATTTCACACCGTTGAGTCTTCTTCTGTATAGTATGTTGTCGACAAACTGGTACATACTTGACTGCCGGGCTACTCTTTCCGCTTCTTCTTGCTCTTCGGGAAGTTCTCCTGTCTGAAGGAAACGGACAATCTGTTGTGCCCATGCTGGAGCTTGCGGCTCGACAACAAGGACTAAAGGCCTACATCTGCTGCTGCGGGAACATCTGCTTCTACGGCGAGAACCTGCGGCTTAGCCGGAGCTTGACGTTCCCCGGCAAGCTTGCCGGAGCAAAACTTGTCGGAAGCGTCTGCTTCAACGGAACAAACTCTAAGGCTTGCCGGAGCAGACTGCTCCTTAGCACACTTGGCGTCGATCTTGTGGACCTTCTTGGCGGCGGCTTCGGGGAGCTCTGCCGGCAAATAGTCACCAGAAATCAACTTCCTCTTCTTGCTTTGTCCAGTTGACGGTGTTACAGACGGTTGAGTCAGCTTGCGCACAAAGATCCCTGGTTCCACAGGTAACTTAAGTGCGGCGCACTTTGACAGGCCATCGGCAATGTCGTTCTGAGCTCTTGGAACATGTTCCATCTGTAGGCCGTCAAAGTGCTCTTCTAGCTTTCTCACTTCATCAACGTAAGCTTCCATCAACGGACTCTGATAATTCTTGTTCACTTGGCGGACAACAAGCTGTGAGTCTCCCCTGACAATGAGCTTCTTGATCCCAAGGTCTGCTGCGATCCTGAGACCGGCAAGCAAACCTTCATACTCTGCGGTATTGTTCGTCGCTTGCTCCTTGGGAAAGTGCATCTGGACTACGTACTTGAGGTGCTCTCTGGTGGGTGCGACAAGTAGCACGCCCGCACCGGCGCCTTGCAGCGAGAAGGCACCATCAAAGTACATCAGCCACTCTTTGCTCGTTTCCTTGACGGGGATGCTTGTCTCCAGAATTTCTTCATCTGGTGTTGGCGTCCATTCTGCTATGAACTCTGCCAACGCTCTGCTTTGGATAGTCGAAGGGCTCTCAAACTTGAGGCCAAAGCTTGACAGTTCTAGTGCCCACTCGACAATCCTGCCTGTTGCTTCTGGATTTTGCAGTATCCTCTTCAGCGGAAAACGAGTGACGACTATGATCTCATGTGCTTGAAAGTAATGGCGCAGCTTTCTCGAGGCCATGAGAAGGCCGAAAAGCAATTTCTGCACACCAGAGTACCTTGACCTAGCCCCCTGCAGAAGGGAACTGACAAAGTAAACTGGGCGCTGCACCATCCTTTTTTGCATCTTCTCATGCGCCTACGCAGATCCATCTTTGTCGGGACCAGAGCTTGCCGGTGAAGCCCCCTGCTTGCCGCTGGATGCATCTGCCGTGGTTGCTGGCTCATCATCCGCCTCCCTTTCTGCTACTAATGCAGCACTAACCACTTGATTGGTTGCCGCTATATATAGCAGCAACTTCTCTTGTGGCTTAGGTGCGACAAGTGTTGGAGTGGAGGACAGGTATCTCTTCAAGTCCTGCAGCGCAGCCTCCACTTCCGGAGTCCATTTCATTGGACCTGCCTTTTTCAATATTTTGAAAAATGGCAGGGCACGCTCAGCAGACCTAGAGATAAACCTGCTGAGAGCAGCTATGCAACCGGCAAGTCTTCGTACATCCTTGACGCGCTTTGGTGCTTCAATCTGCTCGATGGCCTTGATCTTGTCGGGATTGGCTTCAATTCCCCGCTGAGACACGAAGAATCCGAGAAGCTTGCCGGAGGGGACTCCAAACACACACTTCTCGGGGTTAAGCTTGAGGTTGATCTTGCGCAGATTTGCAAAGGTTTCATCTAAATCCTGAATCAGAGTCGCTTTGTCCTTGCTCTTGACCACTATGTCATCCATGTAGGCTTCCACATTCCTGTGCATTTGCGGCTCAAAAGCGTGATGGACTACTCTTGCAAATGTTGAACCAGCATTCTTTAAACCGAAAGGCATCCGTACGAAACAGTACGTGCCACACGGGGTAATGAATGCGGTCTTCTCCTCATCCTCTTCTGCCATGAAGATCTGATGGTATCCTGAGTATGCATCAAGAAATGAAAGCAAATCACATCCGGCCGTGGAGTCAACAATCTGGTCGATGCGCAGTAAGGGAAATGGGTCTTTGGGACAAGCTTTATTAACATCAGTAAAGTCGATACAAAGCCTCCATTTCATGTTCGCCTTGTGCACGACAACAGGATTGGCCAACCATGTAGGATGGAGCACTCCTCTGACAAGGCCTGCTGCTTCCAATTTCTTGATTTCTTCTACGATGAATTCTTGGCGCTCCACTGCCTACTTCCTAACTTTCTGCTTGACGGGCCGCGCATGAGGACAGATGGCCAGGTGGTGCTCGATTACTTTCCTGGGAACACCGGGGATGTTAGATGGTTGCCACGCAAACACGTCGACGTTCACCCGCAGGAAAGCAATGAGCGCGCTTTCCTATTTAGGGTCGAGAGTGGCACTGATGGTGAAAGTACCACCAGTGCCGTCCTCCTTGGTGGACACCTTCTTGGTCTCTGGTGGAGCTGCCATTGCCTTCTTACACTTGCCGGTGGAGCTCGATGGTGCGTCCTCGACGGTAGCGCAGCACTCCGAAGAGGTGCGCTTGTCAGAGTGGGCATCAGAACTCTTGCCGGACTTGGTCTTCTTTGACCCGGGAGCTTCAGCGGCAAGTGACTTGCGATCTGTTGTGGCTGCTGCTTCCCGATAAATCTTGTCGGCGCAGATAAGGGCATCCTTCTTGTCGCCAGGGACAGAGATGGCACTTATCGGGCCTGGCATCTTCAGCATGTTGTATGCATAGTGAGAGGCTACCATAAATTTGGCGAGTGCTGGACGGCCGAGTATCCCATTGTAAGGCAATGGAAAGTCAGCGACGTCAAAAGTAACCCTCTCAGTTCTGAAGTTCAACTCACTGCATAATGTCACCGGCAACGTGATCTTTCCCTTCGGCTTGCTCCTTCCCGGATTGATTCCTTGGAATGTGCCGGTCTCTTCGAGCTCGCTATCAGGGATCTGGAGTTTCTGGAGTACCGCGGAGGAGATCAGGTTCAAGCCGGCCCCGCTGTCAACTAGCATTTTAGTGACCTTGAGGTTGCGGATAGTTGGTGAAACCAACATTGGCAAGCACCCGACCGCAGTTATGCGATCAGGGTGGTCCTCAATATCAAAGATGATAGGCGTGCTGGACCATTTCAGAGGCCTGCATGATTCGACGGGTGGTTCTACTGCGTTAACTTCCCGCATCCACTGCTTGAGCTGGCGGTGGGAAGTATGCAGAAAAGCACCACCGTCAACGCACAGGACCTCTGTGGCTTTCTGGAACTCCTGCTCATCGGTCTCGTCATCATCCATATCTTCATCCTCGTCGTCATCTTCATCCTTGTCGCGGCCGCGGGGAGGTCTGTCTCCTTGCCGCTGTTTTGCCTTGCGGCGGCGCCCCCCTCGGCCGGGACGCTTCTTGCTGGCTCCTCCAGCACCTTCCTAGGCTTTCTCCTTGTCGTGCCGCTCGTATTCAGCCTTTTGCTGTTCCACAAGCTGCTCGACCTTCTTGCAGCTCTGGAGGTCATGGCCCTTGGTGCGGTGGATCTTGTAGTACTGCTTGTTGGTGCCGTCCTGCTTGTCGGTGACCGCCACAGCCTGGCAGTTGTTACCGCCAGAGCTACCAGCCTTGGCTTTCTTGGCGCCACCTCCGTTGCCGGACTGCTCAACGACTAGCACATCTTTGCCTTTCTTCTTCCTGTTGTTCCGCCGCCGGTTTTTCTTTGCCGGGGCTGTCCCCTCACTATCTGATCCTGCTGCTTCTATATTCTCTTCGGGGAGTTTCCTCCCCTCCTCAGCATGCGCACACTTGTCGGCCAGGGCGTACAGCTCACTGACGTCCCTAATCTTGCACATGGCCATCTCCTCCCGCATCCTGCGGTTCCGCATGTTCTGATGAAACGCGCTGATTACCGCGGCAGGGTGGACATCTGGGATGTTGTGCTGTACGCGACTGAATCCTTGAATGTACTTGCGCAGGGGCTCTCCTTCCTTCTGGGCGAGCATATGAAGGTCGCTTTCTTGGCCAGGAGGCTTGTGATCGCCTGTAAAGGCGCCGACAAACTGATGGCATAGATCGGCCCAAGAGGATATGGAGTTGTCCGGCAAGTGCATGAGCCAGGATCTGACGTTGGGCTTGAGCACCAGTGGGAAGTAGTTGGCAAGGATCTTGTCGTCCCGTCCCCCGGCAGCTTGCACCGCGATGGTGTAGATGCTGAGGAACTCCGACGGATGTGTCTTGCCGTCGTACTTCTCTGGCACGTCTGGCTTGAAATTCTTCTTGCTGGGCCACTGGACTTGCCGCAGCTCACAAGTGAACACAGGGCAACCTACCGCGTACGGCAAGTCGCCTGGTTCCCCTGGCGCATGCATGTCGACAGAGGGCCCAGCGCGCTGGTCAGATTGACGACGCGCTTCTCTTCGGCGCTCGATGCGAGTACGAGCGTCTTCTTGCTGTCGTTCGTGAAGAACTTGGCGTTGATCGCGACGAGCTCGTGGATCCAATGACGCGGTGGAGTCGCTGTCGAGGTGGACCCGGCGAGTCGGCGATCTTGGCCTTCGGGGTGGAGAGTGCACGGTGGTCGCACCCCCACCAGTTCCGTCACCATCGGCTCGCGCCTGGCGGTCCTACCGCGGCAGCGACGTACTCGGCGGTCGCGGAGTGTCGCCGTTGGCGAAGCCGATGAGACTCTGAATGGTGGCCCTCCATTGATCGGTCTTGTCCGCCGTTGGAGGGTAATCCAGGAGCAGTTGAGCTCGCGCCAAAGCTTCTGCTGGAGTGGTGGGCGGTAGCGGAGATCGGTGCAAGGAGCGGGATGTGCTCGGACTCCTAACTATGTTAGAAGGAGCAGTATCCCGTCCAGGCGACCATGCCTCACTCGTGCCAGCATGTTGGCGTGCACGCTGATCTCGAGCATCCCGAGATCCACCAGCTCGGGCTTGATCCAACAAGCGTATGGTACTGCGAATACCATGACGTTGTCGGTCCTGCGCCTCCTGAGATGGACGCGGTACATGCACGGACGCCGAGGTCTGTGCTGCCTTCTCCTTGGATCTGGCAGCACCGTGGGTTTCCTCGTCGACGTCCGTTCTTCCGCCGGCGTCTACCCCACCACCCGCTTGCTCCGGTGGCGGTGGGATCGACGCGGATGGAACAGCTGCCTCCGAAGCCTTCTTCTTCGGTGGCATGTCGATGAAGAAGATGAAGATCTAGCTCGCGTGAACGCCGGATCAGGTTCACACAATCTCGACGCCCCCTACCTGGCGCGCCAAAGATGTTGGGGAAACTGATCCACGAACACCTATGGGACCGGCGGACCGAGCCCCTTTCGGTTCGGGGGGAGGCGGAGATCGCACGAAGAGCAGATCGAGGCGAAGCACACGAGCAGTTTACCCAGCTTCGGAGCTCTCCGGAGAGATAATACTCCTACTGCTGCTTGTCTGATTGTATTGAGTTCTTGCTTGGGGGCGCTGGGTGCTACAGTACACTCTAGCTGCTAACGAGACCGAGCGTGAGTGTTTTCTGGCTTCGAACCTTCCGAACCCCCCTCTACGTTGCGCATGGGCCTCCTTTTATATGCTCAAGGGGTCACCGGCAGGTGGCAACATAGACAAGGGTAAAAATGGAAAAGGACTTGCGGTTGGTACAGCTACCTATACAGTGTTTCCTACCTAACCCTGACGGCAGGGGACAAGGGCATTAAATGCCCGTCTATGTCGCCCAAAACAGTGCAGAAAGGGACCGTCAGGGGCGCCACCGCTCGCCACGATGGCGATCTTGTCAGCGCCGCTTGCCACCACGCACCGCTGGCTGCACAGCCTCCCGCCACGCACGCCTGGAAAGGCCCCAGGGCAACACGTTGGTGGATGCGTTGGAGCGTAGGTGCAGGGTGGTAACGTGCCGCGGTAAGTGCCTTGCCGCGGCCATGGTCTTGTCGCGTCTGAAGGCTTGTCGCTCCCCGGGCCTTGCCGGGACGCGTGGCGCGTCACGGCAAGCTCCCTGAGATGCCTTGGTGGGCCTTCCCGGCAAGCTCCTCTTGCCGGGGCCTTGTCTTCTTAGCTTAGATGCTTTGCTCTTTATGTCTTGGTTGGCCTTCCCGGCAAGCTCCTCTTGCCGGGGCCTTGTCTCCTTGGCTCCACAGGAACCGCGGAGGACCTTGGCGGTCACCCGGCAAGCCTTGCCGCTGGTGGCTGCAACTGCCCGTGCACAAGTTCGGGATACTAGGGTACCCCTACTCTAGTGCACCGACATCATGATGCCCTCATGTCCGTATTTTATTTTTATCGACACCTCTATCTCTAAACATGTGGACATATTTTTCGATATCGGCTTCCGCTTGAGGACAAGCGAGGTCTAAGCTTGGGGGAGTTGATACATCCATTTTGCATCATGCTTATATATAAATATTTATTGCATTATGGGCTGTTATTACACATTATATCTCAATAATTATGGCTATTCTCTCTTATTTTACAAGGTTTACCATGAAGAGGGGGAATGCCGGCAGCTGGAATTCTGGCTGGAAAAGGAGCAAACATTGGAAACCTATTCTGCACAGCTCCAAAAATCCTGAAACTCCATGGAACTTGTTTTTGGAATTTATAAGAATTATTGAGCGAAAGAAATACCTCAGGGGGCCCACACCCTGTCCAGGAGGGTGGGGGCGCGCCCACCCCTACTGGGCATGCCCCCTGTCTCCTGGGCCCCCTGGTGGCCCTCCGGTGTCCATCTTCTGCTATATGAAGGCTTTTACCCTGGAAAAAATCATGGGCAAGCTTACGGGACGAAACTCCACCGCCACGAGGCGGAACCTTGGCGGAACCAATCTAGAGCTCCGACAGAGCTGTTCTGCCGGGGACACTTCCCTCCGGGAGAGGGAAATCATCACCATCGTCATCACCAACGATCCTCTCATCAGGAGGGGGTTAATCTCCATAAACATCTTCACCGGCACCATCTCCTCTCAAAACCCTAGTTCATCTCTTGTATCCAATCTTGTATCAAAACCACAAATTGGTACCTATGGGTTGCTAGTAGTGTTGATTACTCCTTGTAGTTGATGCTAATTGGTTTACTTGGTGGAAGATCATATGTTCAGATCCTTAATGCATATTATTACTCCTCTGATTATGAACATGAATATGCTTTGTGAGTAGTTACGTTTGTTCCTGAGGACATGGGTGAAGTCTTGCTATTAGTAGTCATGTGAATTTGGTATTCGTTCGATATTTTGATGAGATGTATGTTGTCTTTCCTCTAGTGGTGTTATGTGAACGTCGACTACATGACACTTCACCATTATTTGGGCCTAGAGGAAGGCATTGGGAATTAATAAGTAGATGATGGGTTGCTAGAGTGACAGAAGCTTAAACCCTAGTTTATGTGCTTCTTCGTAAGGGGCTGATTTGGATCCATATGTTTAATGTTGTGGTTAGGTTTACCTTAATTCTTCTTTTGTAGTTGCGGATGCTTGCAATAGGGGTTAATCAAAAGTGGGATGCTTCTCCACGTAAGGTCAGTACCCAAGCACCGGTCCACCCACATATCAAATTATCAAAGTATCGAACGCGAATCATATGAGCGTGATGAAAACTAGCTTGACGATAATTCCCATGTGTCCTCGGGAGCTCTTTTCTCATTATAAGAAATTGTCCAGGCTTATCCTTTGATACAAAAAGGATTGGGCCACCTTGCTGCACTTTATTTACTTTCATTGCTTGTTACTCGTTACAAGTTATCTTATCACAAAACTGTCTGTTACCTACAATTTCAGTGCTTGCAGAGAAAACCTTACTGAAAATCGCTTATCATTTCCTTCTGCTCCTCGTTGGGTTCGACAGTCTTACTTATCGAAAGGACTACGATAGATCCCCTATACTTGTGGGTCATCAGTATGAACCATGGTGAAGTTGGAATACAGTAGATAAAGTGCTAATATGAAATTGGAATGAGTTTACAACAGTACCTAAAGGTAGTGATTTGCTTTAGTATACTAACGGATCTCACAAAGTTTTTGTTAAGTTTTTGTGGATGAAGTGTTCGAAGAACGAGGAGTTACCGATGTGAGAAGAATAAAGAGAGGCAAGAGTTCAAGCTTGGGAATGCCCAAGGCACCCAAAGTAAATATTCCAAGGATACTCAAGCATCTAAGATTGGGGATGCCCCAGTTGGCATCCCATCTTTCTTCTTCAACAATTATCGGTATACCTCGGTTTTTGTTTTGTTCACATGATTTGTGTACTTTGTGTTTTTATTTTTCTTTAGGAAGCATGCTAGTATGAGATAGCCCTTCAATGATATTATCAAATGCTCTTTGTGCTTCACTTCAATCTTTTGAGTATGGTTTTATATAATGCTTCGTGTGCTTTACTTATATATTCTAAGCTTGGATATTGGTTAGTATATATTAATTGTAGAATGCCCCATGAACTTCACTTATATCTTTTGGAGTATGAATAATACTATCATCTAAAGTGAAGAGTGCCAACTTTAGGAATTAGTGATCCCACTATTTTGGAGGGTGTTCAATCTTAGTGTGACATTTATGAAAGTGGATTTGGAAGAGTGTCAACTTTAGTTAGTAATGATTCCACTATTTTGGAAGAGGTTCCAATTGATTATGAGAATGAAGTTGTTATCTATGATGATTATTGTGATGACATGTATGCTATAAAGGAATATGTTAACCATGAAACTTGTCATCATGCTTTTACTTTTCAATTGGATTATGCCTCACATGACAGTTACATTGTTGATTTTGCTCCCACTATTCCGAATGAGAAGAATTTTGCTTATAAGGAGAATAGTAAAATTTGTATGCTTGTAGATCATGAAAAGAATGATTTATGTGAGGGTTATATTGTTGAATTCATTCATGATGCTACTGAAAATTATTATGAGGGAGGAATATATGCTTGTAGGAGTTGCAATAATATCAAGTTTCCTCTCTATGTGCTTAAAATTTTGAAGTTATACTTGTTTTGCCTTCCTATGCTAGTTGATCCTTGTTCCCATAATTTGTGTGCTCACAAAATTCCTAGGCATAGGAAGTGGGTTAGGTTTAAATGTTCTAGTCATATTCTTCATGATGCTCTCTTTATGTTTCAATTCTTATCTTTTATGTGAGCATCATTGAAATCACCATGCCTAGCTAAAAGGCATTAAAGAAAAGCGCTTGTTGGGAGACAACCCAATATTTACCCTTACTGTTTTTGTGTGTTCACATGATTAAGCTAATTTAGTAATCATGTTTTATAGCTTTTTTTCAATGAAGTGCCAAGTAAGACCTTTGGGAAGACTTGGGTGAAAGTTAATGTGATCTTGCTGTAAAAAACAGAAACTTTGCGCTCACGAGATTAGCTGTCATTTTTTACAGAAGAGTGCTTTGAGTTGATTATTTCTGAGGAAGATTAATAGAAAAATTACTCACGTCCACCAATTTATTTCAGAATTTTTAGATCAGCATAAGTATGGTTGTTGTTCAGATCATTACAGACCGTTCTGATTCTGGCAGATTCTGTTATCAATGCATAGTTTGCTTGTTTTCTAGTTCCTATGGCTTATATTGCTCAATATAATTTGTAGAAATGATATGGTACAGTAGGCATTGTGTGAGAACAATTATGAATCTTGTCTTTGACAATACCAAAGTGAATGATTTACTCTTTATCATACTAACCCATCTCATGAAGTTCCGTTAAGTTTTGTGTGATTGAAGTTTTCAAGTTTTGAGTGAGATATCGATGTGAGGAGAATAAGGAGTGGAAAGACCCTAAGCTTGGGGATGCCCACGGCACCCCAAGGTAATATTCAAGGAATAATCAAGCGCCTAAGCTTGGGGATGCCCCAGAAGGTATCCCCTCTTTCGTCTTCAAAACTATCGGTATACCTAACTCGGAGCTATATTTTTATTCGTCACATGATATGTGTTTTGCTTGGAGCGTATTTTCAATTTTACTTGTTGTTTGGATAAAATTATTGGATCTGAAATCTTGAATGAAAAAGAATCCTCCCATGGCTAGTTAATTATTTGACTACTCAGTGTTCTTCATTTATATCTTTTTGGAGTAGTTTGTCATTTACTCACGTGCTTCACGTACATCTTATGAGTAAATAGTTGAATGAATTGAATATCATAAATCTGAATTTATATATGTTTCATATGCTTATAACATGGGGAGTAATGACTTCACACATAATAAGTAGGTAGTAAACTTATTGAAAGTTAGTAAACACAGAATTGGTCACTTGAACAATTCATGAAAGAATATTAAAGGAAGAGAGAGTTTACATATAAATATACTATCTTGGACATCTTTTGTAATTGTGAGAACTCATTAAAATATGACATGCTAAAAGGTTGATGTTGGACAAGAAAGACAACTTAATGGGTTATGTTTTCCTATATCCGAAACGTTATATTGTCTTGGATCATCCAACACGTTGAGCTTGCCTTTCCCTCTCATGCTAGCCAAATTCTTTGCACCAAGTAGAGATACTACTTGTGCTTCCAAACATCCCTTAAACCAGTTTTGCCATGAGAGTCCACCATACCTACCTATGGATTGAGTAAGATCCTTCAAGTAAGTTGTCATCGTGCATGCAATAAAAATTGCTCCTTAAATATGTATGATTTATTGGTGCGAAGAAAATAAGATTTATACGAAATTGTGATAGGAAAGAAATAAAAGCGACGGACTGCATAATAAAGGTCTTTATCCCAAGCGGCAATATAAAGTGACGTTCTTTTGCATTAAGATTTTGTGCATCCAACCATAAAAGCGCATGACAACCTCTGCTTCCCTCTACGAAGGGCCTATCTTTTACTTTTATCTTCTACCCTTATACAAGAGCCATGGTGATAACACCTTTCCATTTTACACTTTTTCCTTTGGCGAGCACTTTGTGTTGGAGCGATCCAGATATATATATATATCCACTTGGATGTAGGTTTTCATAAATTATTATTGTTGACATTACCCTTGAGGTAAAAGGTTGGGAGGTGAAACTATAAGCCCCTATCTTTCTTTGTGTCCGATTAAAACATTGAACCCATAAATATCACATGAGTGTTAGCAATTGTGAAAGATTAAATGATAGTTGAGTATGTGGAGTTTGCTAAACCAAAGCTCTAACATAGACCCTTCCCGAAAATAAGATGAATTGCAATTGTTTGATGACCAAGAGCATGGTTTGCTAGTTTTCAAGAAAGTTTATGGTCTATACTTTAACATGTGAATAGCTTGTTACTTGATCATGAGAAGTTTTATGAGTTGAGCTACTGTTATGACATATAATGATGCTAGAAAAGGTGATTGAAACTATCATTGATCAAACTTAAGCACTTGCTAGCATCACACTTCATAAATTATTTATTTTATCATTTACCTACTCGAGGACGAGCAGGAATAAAGCTTGGGGATGTTGATGCTTCTCCAACGTATCTATAATTTATGAAGTATTCATGCCATGTTTACAATAGTTTTATATGATTTTGGTATGATTTGATTAGAACTAACCTGGACTTACGTTGTTTTCGGCAGAACTATCGTGGTGTTGTTTTTGTGCAGAAATAAAAGTTCGCGGAATGCGCTAAAAATCAACGGAGATTTTTTTTGGAAAATATAAAAAATACTGGGACAAAAATCTACTGGAGGGGAGTCCCGAGGGGTCCATGAGGGTGGAGGGCGCCCCCACCCCCCTGGGGTACGCCCCTGTGCCTCGTGGACTCCCCGTGGGGCCCCTGACTTGTCCTCGACGAAAACCTCTCCTAAAAATGCACAAACCTCCAGAAAAAAACCTAGATCGGAAGTTCCGCCGCCACAAGCCTCTGTATCCACGAGAAATAAATCTAGGCCCTCCCTGGCACCCTGCCGGAGGGGGCCATCATCACCGGAGGCCATGGGGAAGGATCTCGGAGGGGCCATCATCGCCATGAAGGAAAAGGACCAGAGGGGGACCTCTCCCCATCCAGGGGTGGGCATGGAGGAGGAAGCACAAGGGGGAGAACCTCTCCGCCTCTCTCTCGGTGGCACCGGAGTGCCATCGGAATGGGAATCATCGCCTCGGTGATAGTCTTCATCAACATCACCATCATCATCACCGTCCTCATCTCTTTTACGTGGTCCACTCTCCCGCACCCCGCTGTAATCCCTACTTGAACATAGTGCTTTATGCCACATATTATGAACCAATGATGTGTTGCCATCCTATGATGTTTTGAGTAGATATCCTTTGTCTTTGGGTTGATTGATGATCTAGATTGGTATGAGTTGTATGTTTTATTTGGGTGTTGTCCTATTGTGCCCTCCATGTCGCGCAAGCGTGAGGGATTCCCGCTGTAGGGTGTTGCAATACGTTCATTATTAGCTTATAGTGGGCTGCTTGAGTGACAGAAGCATAAACCCGAGTAAGGGGGTTGTTGCGTATGGGATAAAGGGGACTTGATATGTTAATGCTATGGTTGGGTTTTACCTTAATGATCTTTAGTAGTTGCGGATGCTTGCTAGAGTTCCAATCATAAGTGCATATGATCCAAGAAGAGAAAGTATGTTAGATTATGCCTCTCCCTCATATGAAATTGCAATTGTGATTACCGGTCTTGTTAACAATTGCTTAGGATAATTCTGCACACCGACCCATCATTATTCCACACTCGCTATTTATAATATTTAGTAATACATTCTAACTTTATGATAACAGCACCTACTTTTATATCTTAGCTCTCCGATATCATGCAAAGTTATCCTCTTCATACCCATGACATAGTTTTATTTCTCGTTTCTAGTTGGAAGCAAACGTTCGGTGTACGTAGAGTCGTGTCAGTGGCAGATAGGACTTGAGAGAATATTGATCTTACCTTTAGCTCCTTGTGGGTTGACACTCCATACTTATCACTTCCACCTTTGGGAATTGCTACGATGATTCCTTGCACTTGAGGATTATCAGACATTCATATCCCCACTAAGGTAACTTAGTGATTTATGAAAGTTCTTCAGTTTCATGCTAACCGAAAGTGGTTGTTAATAAGACTTGATCAACCTTATTAATGGATCATTGTCGAGAGGTATGAAGTTGATGAATTTAGTTAGCACTACCTTTTGTCCCTACCTTTTGTTTTCTGTTTTTCTTAGTTAAATAAAATAAAATGCCATGCTTTGTCTGTTTTCTGAGTTTTCCGTGCAATAAAAAATGACCCAAAAATAAAAGTTCTTAGAATGCTCTGAAAATCTAATTCGATTTTTTCTGAATATTTCTGAATTTCTGGTGCAAATAATATCAGAGGGAGGTTCACCAGGTGGGACAACCCACCTGGGCGTGCCAGGACCCCCAGGCGCGCCCTAGTGGGTGTTGCCCACCTGGTGGGCCCCCTCACTTACTTCTTCTTCCCACACCTCTCCATTCACCCAGAAAAAAATCACCACTCTCTCTCTCTCTCTCTCTCTCTCTCTCTCTCCTCGTGTCCTTGCCTCCGGAACCGCGGATTTCAATCTCTTTGCTCGAAGCTCCGTTTCCGAAACTGTTTCGGGGATTTGTTGCTTGGTATATGACTCCTCCATGTGTCCAACTAGTTTTTGTTAATGGTTTATATTTGAAATAATTAGCTACTCTTGTTGCTGCTATAGATGAGCTTGCATGTTGAATTCTTAGAGTTCTAAGTAGTTTGAATGCTTACTATGGCCTCTATACATCTCTATGAGTAGTTGCTATCATTTTTGTGAAGTTTTGTTAATAAATTTTCGTGACCAAATTTTTTTTCCGGAAAATTGTACGCGAACATTATGAACTTCTTTGGAAGGAGTTCTTTGAGGAGGAGATCCTCGGAGGCATCCTCTAGAAGCAACTCTGCTCACTGGTCATATGCTGAACCAAGTGAAAGTTCCATTCGAAGTGCTACCACCAAAACATGCTTATGTCTGTGCAACGACTATATGGTGAGAGTGGGTATTAACTAGGAATTTGATCAATATGTTCACAATGTCGAGCTCGGTCCCTACATTGCAGATAAGTGCGACCAACACCTCATCATCACCGAATCATTTGTCAAAGAATTTAAATTCTTTCCCCGTGAGTCTAGGGTGTCATTTAAACTGTATGAAAATCCATTTACCATTTCTCTAGAGAGGTTTGCTCACCTCTACAAAATCCCATTCTGGGGTTCGCTCGATGAGCCAACCAGGGCTGAGTTTGAAACATTCTTGACTAGTCTTTGCTTTGGTGAAACTAGGGGAGTGACGCAGGGTAGAATAAAGAGCATACATTTTCCTGCAATTCAATACTTCGCATTATTTAATGGAAAATGCATTGTAGGCAAACAAGATTGTAGTACACTTTGTGCTCCCGATCTGAGACTCATTCACAACGCCCTCTACGGTGATAAAAGTTATAACCTTGGAGCAATTGTTGCACACAAACTACAGCACAACGCTAACAGTGGCTATTTCTATGGTGGAATTTATGCCACGCGTTTAACACGAGGGCTGGGTGTTTCACCTTTGCCCTTTGACCCTATCCTACCCATGCAATAATTAGACTTTGATGCTTTAAAAAGTCATAAAATCCTCAAAGAAAATTCATGACTTCACTTACAATTTGTTGTTTAACCAAACTTCTGTTGTGCACACATATTTGCCTGTGCCTGCTCTTTTTGACTATCACACCAGAGGAAGATATATTGTTCTTGAGAGCGAGGCTCGAGCTCACAACGCAGCAGTGGAGGCAGCACAGCGGGCTGGGGCATCAGCACCGAGAGCCTCCGTGAACTACCACGCCGACTACTGATACGTCCATTTTGCATCATGCTTTTATATCGATATTTATTACATTATGGGCTACTACTACACATTATGTCACAATACTTATGCCTTTTCTCTCTTATTTTATAAGGTTCACACAAAGAGGGAGAATGCCGGCATCTAGAATTCTAGGCTGGAAAAGGAGAAAATATTAGAGACCTATTCTGCACAACTCCAAAAGTCCTGAAACTCCATGAAAGTCAGTTTTGGAATGTATTAAAAATATTGGGCGAAGAAAGCACCAGAGGGGGGCCACCCACCAGCCACGAGGGTGGAGGGCGCGCCCTACCCCCCTGGGCGCGCCTCCCTGCCTCGTGGGCCACCTGGCAGGGCCCCGATGCCCATCTTCTGCTATATGGTGTCTTTTGCCCTGGAAAGAATCATAAGGAAGATTTCGGGACGAAGCGCTGCCGTCTCGAGGAGGAACCTGGGCAGGACCAATCTATGGCTATGGCAGAGCCATTCTGTAGGGGAAACATCCCTCCGGGAGGGGGAAATCATCGCCATCGTCATCACCATCGATCCTCTCAATGAGAGGGGGTCAATGTTCATCAGCATCTTCACCAGCACCATCTCCTCTCAAACCCTAGTTCATCTCTTGTATTCAATCTTTGTCTCAAAACCTCAGACTGGTACCTGTGGTTTGCTAGTAGTGTTGATTTCTCCTTGTAGTTGATGCTAGTTGGTTTATTCGGCGGAAGATCATATGTTCAGATCCTTAATGCATATTAATACCCCTCTGATTATGAACATGAATATGATTTGTGAGTAGTTACTTTTATTCCTGAGGACATGGGAGAAGTCTTGTTATAAGTAGTCATGTGAATTTGGTATTCGTTGAATATTTTGATGAGATGTATGTTGTCTCTCCTCTAGTGGTGTTATGTAAACGTCGACTACATGACACTTCACCATGATTTGGGCCTAGGGAAGGCATTGGGAAGTAATAAGTAGATGATGGGTTGCTAGAGTGACAGAAGCTTAAACCCTAGTTTATGTGTTGCTTCGTAAGGGGCTGATTTTGATCCATATGTTTCATGCTATGGTTAGGTTTACCTTAATTCTTCTTTCGTAGTTGCAGATGCTTGTGAGAGGGGTTAATCATAAGTGGGATGCTTGTCCAAGGAAGGGAAGTACCCAAGCACCGGTTCACCCACATATCAAATTATCAAAGTAACGAATACGAATCATATGAGCATGATGAAAACTAGCTTGACAGAAATTCCCATGTGTCCTCGGGAATGCTTTGCTTTATATAAGAGTTTGTCCGAGTTTGCCCTTTGCTACAAAAAGGATTGGGCCACCTTGTTCCACCTTAGTTACTTTTGTTACTTGTTATCCGTTACAAATTACCTTATCACAAAACTATCTGTTACCCATAATTTCAGTGCTTGCAAAGAATACCTTACTGAAAACCGCCTGTCATTTCCTTCTGCTCCTCGTTGGGTTCGACACTCTTACTTATCGAAAGGACTATGATAGATCCCCTATACTTGTGGGTCATCAAGACTCTTTTCTGGTGTCGTTGCCGGGGAGTGAAGCGCCTTTGGTAGGTGGAATTTGGTAAGGAAACATTTATATAGTGTGCTGAAATTTACTGTCACTTCTTACTATGGAAAATAATCCTTTCAGGGGCTTGTTCGAGGTATCTTCACCCTGACCAGAACCGCAAAGAGTTTCTCCTCAACCTACTGAACCTAATTAAAATATCTACTTCGAAATTCCTTCGGGTGTGATAGAGAAACTGCTAGCTAATCCCTATACAGGAGATGGAACATTGCATCTCGATATGCACCTAATCTATGTGGATGAAGTTTGTGGATTATTTAAGCTTGCAGGTATGCCCGAGGATGTTGTCAAGAAGAATGTATTCCCTTTATCTTTGAAGGGAAAGGCATTGACATGGTTTAGGATATGTGATGATATTGGATCATGGAACTACAACCGATTGAAATTGGAATTTCATCAGAAGTTTTATCCTATGCATCTGGTTCATCGCGATCGGAATTATATATATAATTTTTGGCCTCGTGAAGGAGAAAGTATCTCTCAAGCTTGGGGGAGGCTTACATCAATGTTATATTCATGCCCCAATCATGAGCTCTCAAGAGAAATTATTATTCAAAAAATTTATGCTCGGCTTTCTCTTAATGATCGCTCCATGCTTGATACTTCTTGTATTGGTTCTTTTATGATGAAGACTATTGAATTCAGACGGAATTTATTGGAAAGAATTAAACGCAACTCTGAAGATTGGAACTCGACGAAGGTAAGGAGTCAGTTATAATACCTAAGTTTGATTGTGTTAAATCTTTTTTGGATACCGATGCTTTTCATGAATTTAGCACTAAATATGGACTTGACTCTGAGATAGTAGTTTCTTTCTATGAAGCATTTGCTACTCATGTTGATCTCCCTAAGGAGAAGTGGTTTAAATGTCATCCTCTCATTGAAGTAAAAGTAGTAGAACCTATTAAAGTTGAAGAACAGACTATTACTTATAATGTTGATCCTATTGTTCCTACTGCTTATATTGGGAAACCACCTTTCCCTGTTAGAATAAAGGATCATGATAAAACTTCAACTGTGGTTCGTAAGAGTAATGCTAGAACACCTACACCTCCTTAACAAGTTAAAGTTGAACCTAGTATTTGTTATGGTTAAAGATCTCTTGGTCGATAATATTGACGGGCATGTTATTTACTTCTATGATGAAGCTACTAGAATTGCTAGACCCGATACTAAAAATAAACATAGACCTGTTGTTGGAATGCCTGTTGTTTCTGTTAAAATAGGAGATCATTTTTATCATGGCATATGTGATATGGGTGCTAGTGTGAGTGCAATACCTCATTCCTTAAACAAATAAATTATGCATGATATTGCACCTGCTAAGATAGAAGATATTGATGTTACTATTAAGTTTGCCAATAGAGATACTATTTCACCAATTGGGATTGTAAGAGATGTTGAAGTCTTGTGTGGGAAAATTAAATATCCTACGGATTTTCTTGTTCTTAGTTCCCCACAAGATGACTTTTGTCCCATTATATTTGGTAGACCCTTCTTGAATATTGTTAATGCTAAGATAGACTACGAAAATGATGTTGTTACTATTAGTTTAGGGGATATGTCTCATGATTTTAATTTTGCTAAATTTCATAGACAACCCCATGATAAATAATTTCCTAGTAAAGATGATATTATTGGTCTTGCTTCTATTGCCGTGCCTCCTAATGATCCTTTAGAACAATATTTGCTAGACCATGAAAATTATATGTTTATGAATGAAAGAAGGGAAATAGATCAAGTATTCTTTAAACAGGGACCTATTTTAAAACACAACTTGCCTGTTGAAATCCTAGGGGATCCTCCTCCACCCAAGGGTAATCCCGTGTTTGAGCTTAAACAATTACATGATACTCTTAAATATGCTTGTCTTGATGAAAATAAGATATATCATGTTATTATTAGTGCTAACCTCTCAGAGCATGAAGAAGAGAAATTATTGAAAACTCTGAAGAAGCATTGTGCTGCTATTGGATATACTCTGGATGATCTTAAGGGCATTTGTCCCACTCTATGCCAGTGCAAAATAAAACTAGAGAAAGATGCTAAACCAACTGTTGATCATCAAATACGGTTAAATCCTAAGATGAAAGAAGTGGTAAGAAATGAAATACTAAAGCTTCTGGAGGCAGGTATAATTTATCCTGTTGCTGATAGTTAGTGGGTAAGTCTTGTCCATTGTGTCCCTAAGAAGGGAGGTATTAATGTTGTTCCTAATGATAAGGATGAATTGATCCGACAAAGAATAGTTATAGGTTATAGAATGGTAACTGATTTTCGCAAATTGAATAAAGCTACTAGAAAATATCATTACCTCTACTTTTTATTTATCAAATGCTAGAAAGGCTATCCAAACATACTCATTTTTGCTTTCTAGATGGTTATTCTGGTTTCTCTCAAATACCTGTGTCAAAAGAGGATCAAGAGAAAACCACTTTTACTTGCCCTTTCGGTACCTTTGCTTATAGATGTATGCCTTTTGGTTTATGTAATGCACCTTCTACCTTTCAAAGATGTATGACTACTGTATTCTCTGATTTCTGTGAAAAGATTGTTGAGGTTTTCATGGATGATTTCTCCGTTTACGGAACATCTTTTGATGATTGCTTAAGCAACCTTGATCAAGTTTTGCAGAGATGTGAAGAAACTAATCTTGTCTTGAATGGGGAGAAGTGCCACTTTATGGTTAATGAAGGTATTGTCTTGGGGCATAAAATTTCTGAAAGAGGTATTGAAGTTGATAAAGCTAAATTAGATGCTATTGAAAAGATGTCGTGTCCTAAAGATATCAAAGGTATACGAAGTTTCCTTGGTCATGCTGGTTTCTATAGGATGTTTATTAAAGACTTCTCTAAAATTTCTAGGCCTCTCACTAATCTCTTGCAAAAAGATGTTCCTTTTGTTTTTGATGATGATTGTGTAGAAGCATTTGAAATACTTAAGAAAGCCTTGATCTCTGCACCTATTGTTCAGCCACCTGATTGGAATTTATTACCCTTTGAAATTATGTGTGATGCTAGTGATTATGTTGTTGGTGTTGTTCTAGGACAAAGAATTGATAAGAAATTAAATGTTATTCATTATGCTAGTAAAACTCTAGACAGTGCCCAGAGAAATTATGCTACTACTGAAAAAGAATTTTTAGTTGTTGTTTTTGCTTGTGATAAGTTCAGATCTTATATTGTTGATTCCAAAGTAACTGTTCACACTGATCATGCTACTATTAAATATCTTATGGAAAAGAAAGATGCTAAACCTAGACTTATTAGATGGGTTCTCTTGCTACAAAATTTAATTTGCATATTATTGATAGAAAGGGAGCTCAGAACCCCGTTGCAGACAACTTGTCTAGGTTAGAAAATGTTCTTGATGACCCACTGCCTATTGATGATAGTTTTCCTTATGAACAATTAAATGTCATAAATGCTTCTTGTAATACTCCATGGTATGCTGATTATGCTAATTACATTGTTGCTAAATTTATACCACTAGTTTCACATACCAGCAAAAGAAAAAAATTCTATTATTTAAGACATTACTTCTGGGATGACCCACACCTTTATAAAGAAGGAGTAGATGGTGTTATTAGATGTTGTGTACCTGAGCATGAACAGGAACAGATCCTACGC
The DNA here is from genome assembly GCF_018294505.1 of Triticum aestivum. NCBI lineage: Eukaryota > Viridiplantae > Streptophyta > Magnoliopsida > Poales > Poaceae > Triticum > Triticum aestivum. The sequence continues at coordinate 611,724,575 of NC_057807.1, read as the reverse complement.
AAGTGCCACTCCGAGGCTTAAGGAGGACACCAAGCTGGAGAGAGAACTGCACATAAGGTATTGCAATCTAGTTTTTATTGGCCTACTCTCTTCAAGGACGCCCGTAAGTTTGTCTTGTCTTGTGATGAATGTCAAAGAATTGGTAATATTAGTAGACGTCAAGAAATGCCTATGAACTATTCTCTCATTATTGAACCATTTGATGTTTGGGGCTTTGACTATTTGGGACCTTTTCCTTCCTCTAATGGATATATACATATTTTAGTTGTTGTTGATTACATTACTAAGTGGGTAGAAGCTATTCCAACTAGTAGTGTTGATCATAACACCTCTATTAAGATGCTTAAAGAAGTTATTTTTCTGAGGTTTGGAGTCCCTAGATATTTAACGACTGATGGTGGTTCACATTTTATACATGGTGCCTTTCGTAAAATGCTTGATAAGTATGATGTTAATCATAAAATTGCATCTTCATACCAACCCCAGTCTAGTGGTCAAGTAGAATTGAGTAATAGAGAGATTAAATTGATTTTGCAAAAGACTGTTAATAGATCTAGAAAGAATTGGTCCAAGAAACTTGATGATGCATTATGGGCCTATAGAACTGCATATAAAATTCCTATGGGCATGTCTCCGTATAAAATGGTTTATGGAAAAGCATGTCACTTACCTCTCGAACTAGAACATAAGGCATATTGGGCCATTAAAGAGCTCAATTATGATTTCAAACTTGTTGGTGAGAAGAGGCTATTTGACATTAGCTCACTTGATAAATGGAGAACCCAGGCCTATGAGAATGCCAAATTGTTTAAAGAAAAATTTAAAAGATGGCATGACAAGAGGATACAAAAGTGTGAGTTTAGGTGATTATGTTTTGCTATATAACTCTCATTTAAGATTTTTTTTTTGCAGGAAAACTTCTCTCTAAATGGGAAGGCCCTTACATTATCGAGGAGGTCTATCGTTCCGGTGCCATAAAAATCAACAACGCCGAAGGCACAAATCCAAAGGTGGTAAACGTTTAAAGAATCAAACACTATATCTCAGGTAATCCCATAAATGTTGAAACCAATGTTATTGACACCGTAACCCCGGAAGAGTACATAAGGGACACTTTCAGAACGCTTCAGACTCCAAAAAGGAATAGGTATGTGGTACGGTAAGTAAACCGACTCCAAAACTGCTCAAATAGCAATTTTTCTCCGTTTTGGAATATGTAAAAAATAGGAAAATTAAAAGTAGACCGAAAGAGACACGAGGCGTCCACGAGGGTGGAGGGCGCGCCCTACCCCCTGGGCGTGCCCCCTGCCTCGTGAACACCTCGTGTGCCCTCTGGACTCCGTTTTCTTGCACGATCCTTCTTTTGGTCGGTAAAAATTCATTATATAATCTCCCAAAGGTTTTGACCACCGTACCACGACAAAATCCTATGTTCTTGTTTCGAGCTGTTTTTCTGGCAGATCTAGATCACCATGACGTCTCCAAACGCACCCAAGGACAAGTTTTTTGAGAAGGTCATCAACCCTTACCTCATGGAGGTGCTGCAACATCCTCAAACCATTGAGATGCATGAGGTGGTGCTGCACATCCGCGATGTTGAGGGACCGAGGAGGACCGGAAGCATGGAGACAAGACTCGAAGCAATGGAGCAACAAGTTTTCAAGTGCCAAGGGATGGTGTAACGCGGACTCAACGCCAACCACATGATGATCATGGAGTTCACATACAACCACAAGCTGGATGCCAAGAACATTGGGGAGACCATCTTCAAGCTTCACGAGAAAATCGAGCACCTCCAAGCCCAGATCTATGACCTTCAAAACCAAAACTGTGAGTATGAATATAGATTCAAGAGGATGAGTTTGGCTACAGATTTGAGGATCTCGGGGACTCGATCATCCTTCTATGATGGTGAGCCTATGCCTTGGAAGATGGACGACAAGCATCCATTAACAAAAACTCCATCATCACCACCTCCGAAGAAAGAGACATAAATACATGGGTATGGGCACTCCCCTTGGCAACTGCCAAGATTGGGGGAGGTGCCCTGGTATCGTATCACCATCACACTTCTATCTTCACCTTTTTCTTAGTTCGATCCTTTTGGTCATATCTTGATCTAGTAGAATAAAGTTTAAGTATGATCTAGCTTTGAGTTTTGTTTTGATCTCTATCTATGTAATCGAGTTCGTGAGTTATATATATAAAGAGTAGTTTTGAGTTGAGGGGTTTGCTATCTTGCTATGATCGTGACGGAATAAAAGAAAGAATAAATAGAAATAAAAAGATCATATTGATCTTATGGAGAGTAATGACTTCACACATAAAGAGTATGATGAATGAAAGTTGTTGAGAGTTGACAACATAGTTTTGGTCATTGTTGCAATTAATAGGAAGCAATAAAGAAAGAGAGGTTTTCACATATAAATATACTATCTTGGAGATCTTTTATGATTGTGAGCACTCATTAAAATATGACATGCTAAAAAGTTGATGTTGGACAAGGAAGACAACGTAATGGGTTATGTTTCCTTATATCCGAATAAGTTATATTGGCATGGATCATCCAACATGTTGAGCTTGTCTTTCCCCCTCATGCTAGCCAAATTATTTGCACCAAGTAGAGATACTACTTGTGCTTCCAAACATCCCTAAACCCAGTTTTGCCATGAGAGTCCACTATACCTACCTATGGATTGAGTAAGATCCTTCAAGTAAGTTGTCATCTGTGCAAGCAATAAAAATTGCTCTCTAAATATGTATGATCTATTAGTGTGAAGAAAATTAGATTTATACGAGCTTGTGATATGAAAGAAATAAAAGCAACAGACTGCATAATAAAGGTCCTTATCATAAGTGGCAATATAAAGTGACATTCTTTTGCATTAAGATTTTGTGCATCCAACCATAAATGCGCATGACAACCTCTGCTTCCCTCTGCGAAGCGCCTATCTTTTATTTTTACCTTCTCCCCTTATACAAGAGTCATGGTGATCTTCACCTTTCCTTTTTACACTTTATCCTTTAGCAAGAACTATGTGTTGGAAAGATCCTGATATATATATATATATATATATATATATATATATATATATATATCCACTTGGATGTAGGTTTTCATCAAGTATTATTGTTAACATTACCCTTGAGTTAAAAGGTTGGGAGGCGAAACTATAAACCCTTATCTTTCTCTGTGTCTGATTGAAACTTCATACCCATAAGTATCCCGTGAGTGTTAGTAATTGTGAAAGACTAAATGACAGTTGAGTATGTGGACTTGCTAAAAAGCTCTTATATTGACTCTTTCTGATGTTATGACAAATTGCAATTGCTTCAATGAGATTATAGTTTGCTAGTTTTCGATGAAGTTTCTGATTCATACTTTACATTATGAATAGATTGTTACTTTGGCATAAGAAATCATCTGACAATATATATGTTGTTGTTCTAGGAATGATCATGATGCCCTCATGTCAGTATTTTATTTTATCGACACCTCTATCTCTAAACATCTGGACATATTTTTTGATATCGGCTTTCGCTTGAGGACAAGCGAGGTCTAAGCTTGGGGAAGTTGATACGTCCATTTTGCATCATGCTTTTATATCAATATTTATTGCATTATGGCCTGTTACTACACATTATGTCACAATACTTATGCCTTTTCTCTCTTATTTTATAAGGTTTACACAAAGAGGGAGAATGTCGGCAGCTGGATTCTTGGCTGGAACAGGAGCAAATATTAGAGACCTATTCTGCACAACTCCAAAAGTCCTGAAACTCCACGAAAGTCAGTTTTGGAATATATTAAAAATATTGGGCGAAGAAAGCACCAGAGGGGGGCACCCACCAGCCACGAGGGTGGAGGGCGCGCCCCCTGCCTCGTGGCCCACCTTATCATTATCTACTATAGCAAATCACTAAAATTATTATTCAACATTGCATACTAAATGCCTCTGCATATTTAATACTCCTATCCTCAAATAGAATCATTAAACAAGCAAATAATGCACACATAACAGCAATCTGCCAAAACAGTACAGTTTGTAAAGAATGCAAGATTCATCATACTTCCCTAACTCCAAAAATTATGAGCAAAATAATAAACTGTAGAAAATTTACCATATCTTATTTTGCAAAAAAGTTTCAACAATTTATCATATTCTGACTTTTCTAGGGAATTTTTGCAACATCGATAAACTTTCTATTTTGAAACAGCAACAAGTATACTTGCAAAATAAGCATGGCAAAGGCTATCATTGCCACTTTTATTGAAATAAAAGATGCAAAACATTATTCTAAATAACAGTAATCAAATCGTAACAAAATAAATTGATGCTCCAAGCAAAACACATACCATGTGATGAATGAAAACATAGCTCCAAGTGAGGTTACCGATAATGTTGGAGACGAAAGAGGGGATGCCTTCCGGGGCATCCCCAAGCTTAGTTCCTTGGATCTTCCTTGAATATTACCTTGGGGGTGCCTTGGGCATCCCCAATCTTAGGGTCTTATCACTCCTTATTCTCCTTACATCTACATCTCACCCAAAACTTGAAAACTTCAATCACACAAAACTTAACGGAACCTTGGAGATAGGTTAGTATGATAAAGAGCAAACCATTTCACTTTTGGTACTGTCAAAGACAAGATTCATAATTGTTTCCACACAATTCCTAATGTAGCATATCATTTCTACAATTTATATTGAGCAATATAAGCCATAGAAACAAGCAAACAAGCAAACTATGCATTGAAAACAGAATCTACCAAAAACAGAACAGTCTGAGGTAATATGTACTCAAACCATATTTATGCTACTCCAAAAATTATGAAACAAATTGGATCACGTGAGCAATTTGTATATTAATCTTCTTAAAAAAGAATCAACTCAAAATCACTCTTCTGTTAAAAATGAGAGCTATTTTTGTGAGCGCAAGAGTTTCTGTTTTTCAGCAAGATCAAATCAACTATCACACAACATGATCCCAAAGGCTTTACTTGGCACTTTATTGAAACAAAATCAATAAAACATGATTACCACAGTAGCCTAATCACGTGAACACACAAAACAGTAGGTAAAAGTGTTGGGTTGTCTCCTAACAAGCGCTTTTCTTTAATGCCTTTTAGCTAGGCATGGTGATTTCAATGATGCTCACATAAAAGTAAACAATTGAAACACAAAGAGAGCAACATGAAGCATATGACTAGCGCATTTAATCCTAACACACTTCCTATGCATAGGGATTTTGTGAGCAAATAATTTATGGGAGCAAGAATCAACTAGCATAAGAAGGCAAAGCAAACATAACTTCAAGATTTTCAACACATAGAGAGGAAGCGTGATATTATTGCAATTCCTACAAGCATATGTTCCTCCCTCGTAATAATTTTTAGTGGCATCAGGATTGAATTCAACAATATACCTATCACATAAATCATTCTTTTCATGACACATAAGCATAGCAATTTTGTTACTCTCCACATAAGCAAATTTATTCTCATGAATAGTGGTGGGAGCAAACTCAACAAAATAACTATCATGAGATTGAAAATTAAAATCATCATGACAAGTTTCATGGTTATCATTATTCTTTATAGCATACATGTCATCACCATAATCATCATAGATAGCAACTTTGTTCTCATAGTCAATTGAAACCTCTTCCAAAATAGTGGATTCATCACTAAATAAAGTCATGACCTCTCCAAATCCACTTTCATCATTATAATCATAATAAATAGGAGGCGTGCTATCATCATAAAAATTTATCTCATCAAAACTTGGGGGAGTAAAAATATCATCTTCATCAAACATAGCATCCCCAAGCTTGTAGCTTTGCATACCATTAACATCATGGATATTCAAAGAATTCATACTAATGGCATTGACATCGTGCTCATCATTCATGCCAATCATTTTATTAAATTCTTCTTCTATCAATTGAGCACAATTTTCCGAACCATCATTTTCAAGAAAGATATTATAAAGATGATCAATAATACGATGCAACCTCAACTCCATTTTTTTGTAGTTTTCTTTTGTAAACCAAACTAGTGAATAAAAAAGAAACTAAAAGATTCGATTGCAAGATCTAAAGATATACCTTCAAGCACTCACCTCCCCAGCAACGGCGCCAGAAAAGAGCTTGATGTCTACTACGCAACTTTATTCTTGTAGACACTTGTTGGGCCTCCAAGCGCAGAGTTTTGTATGATAGTAGCAATTTTCCCTCAAGTGGATGACCTAAGGTTTATCAATCCATGAGAGGTGTAGGATGAAGATGGTCTCTCTCAAACGACCCTGCAACCAAATACAAGAAATCTCTTGTGCCCCCAACACACCCAATACAATGGCAAATTGTATAGGTGCACTAGTTTGGCGAAGAGATGGTGATAAAAGTGTAATATGGATGGTAGAAATATATTTTTATAATCTGAATAAATAAAAAATCAAGGTAGAAAATAGTAAACGGGCATAAAAACGGTGTTGCAATGCTTAAAAATGAGGCCTAGGGTCCGTACTTTCGATAGTGCAACCTCTCAACAATGCTAACATAGTTGGATCATATGATTATCCCTCAAAGTGCAATAAAGAATCACTCCCAAGTTCCTAGCAGCAGAGAACAAAAGATAGGAATTGTTTGTAGGTCACTAAACCACCTCAAAGCTATTCTTTCCGTTCAATCTATTCAAGAGTTCGTACTAAAATAACACAAAGCTATTTTTTCCGTTCGATCTATCCTAGAGTTCGTACTAGAATAACACCAAAGCAAATTCATATTCATAATACTCAATCCACACAAAGAACTATAAAGTGACCCCAAAGTTCCCATCGGAGAAAAAGGTGCATCAACCCCTATGCATAGATTCCCCCAATATCACCGCGGGAATCCGCGAGTTGAATGCCATAACACATATCAAGTGAATCAATAAGATACCTCATATTCACCTCACGTATTCATATTGCAAGACATATATCATGTGTTCTCATCTCTGAATATTAAATCCGACAAGACAAAACTTTGAAGGGTAAAGATTCAATTCATCATAACAAGAGTATAGAGGGGAGAAACATCATATGATCTGATTGTATTAACAAAGCCCATGATATAGATCACGAGAGAGAGAGAGAGATCAAACACATAGCTACTGGTACAAACCCTCAGCCCCGAGGGTGGACTACTCCCTCCTCATCGTGGTGGCCGTTGGGATGATGAAGATGGCCACCGGAGATGATTCCCCCCTCCGGCAGGGTGCCGGAACAGGGTCTAGATTGGTTTTCACGGATAAAGAGACCTTGCGACGGTGGAACTTCTGATCTAGGGCTACCCCGAAGGGTTTTGAAATATTTGGGAATTTATAGTGCAAAGAGGGGGTGTGGGAGGCCACCGAGGTGGGCACAACCCACCTGGGCGCGCCAAGGGGCCTTGGCGCACCCTGGTTGATTATACCCCCCTCGGAGCACCCCTCCGGGTGCAGCTCAGGCCCATTGGGTTCCTTCTGGTCCAGAAAAAATCTTTGTAAAGTTTCATTATGTTTGGACTCCGTTTGATATTGATTTCTTGCGATGTAAAAAACAAGCAAAAACTAGCAACTGGCACTGGGCACTGGGTCAATAAGTTAGTCCCAAAAATGATATAAGGTTGCTATAAAATGATTGTAAAACACTCAAGAATGATAAAATAACAGCATGAATACTTCATAAATTATAGATACGTTGGAGACATATCACAGGCCCCCGATGCCCATCTTCTGCTATATGGTGTTTTTTGCCCTAGAAAAAATCATAAGGAGGCTTTCGGGACGAAGCGCCGCTGTCTCGAGGCGGAACCTGGGCAGGACCAATCTAGGGCTCCGGCGGAGCCGTTCTGTCGGGGAAACATCCCTCCGGGAGGGGGAAATCATCGCCATCGTCCTCACCATTGATCCTCTCATCGAGAGGGGGTCAATCTCCATCAACATCTTCACCAGCACCATCTCTTCTCAAGCCCTAGTTCATCTCTTATATCACATCTTTGTCTCAAAACCTCAGATTGGTACCTGTGGGTTGCTAGCAGTGTTGATTACTCCTTGTAGTTGATGCTAGTTGGTTTATTCGATGGAAGATCCTATGTTCAGATCCTTAATGCATATTAATACCCCTCTGATTATGAACATGAATATGATTCGTGAGTAGTTACATTTTTTCCTGGGGACATGGGAGAAGTCTTGTTATAAGTAGTCATGTGAATTTGATATTTGTTCGATATTTTCATCAGATGTATGTTGTCTCTCCTCTAGTGGTGTTATGTGAACGTCGACTACATGACACTTCACCATGATTTGGGCCTAGGGGAAGGCATTGGGAAGTAATAAGTAGATGATGGGTTGCTAGAGTGACAGAGGCTTAAACCCTACTTTATGCGTTGCTTCGTAAGGGGCTGGTTTGGATACATATGTTTCATGCTATGGTTAGGTTTACCTTAATTCTCCTTTTGTACTTGCGGATGCTTGCGAGAGGGGTTAATCATAAGTGGGATGCTTGTCCAAGGAAGGTCAGTACCCAAGCATCGGTCCACCCACATATCAAATTATCAAAGTAACGAACGTGCATCATATGAGCATGATGGAAACTAGCTTGACAGAAATTCCCATGTGTCCTCAGGAGCGCTTTGCTTTATATAAGAGTTTGTCCAGGCTTGTACTTTGCTACAAAAAGGATTGAGCCACCTTCCTGCACCTTAGTTACTTTTGTTACTTGTTACCCGTTACAAATTACCTTATTACAAAACTATTTGTTACCGATAATTTCAGTGCTTGCAGAGAATACCTTACTGAAAACGGCATGCCATTTCCTTCTACTCCTCGTTGGGTTCGATGGTCTTACTTATCAAAAGGACTGCGATAGATCCTCTACACTTGTGGGTCATCAAGTACCATCCAGGCTACTGACTGATTACCAAGTTAGGCCAAAAGCCTAAGCTTGGGGGAGTACGTATTCCCACCGACATTACATTCATGTTTACACATTTCATTCCAGTTGTCGGTCTCCACACTTTTTCATTATATCATCCATGCTTAAATTATTTTTCTCGCTTTCTTCTTGTGTGTTTGAAAAACCTTTGAGAAAATCCAAAAGTATGTTCCTTGCTTCTTTTTTATTTTTCTTCCTAGTTTAAATTATTGTAGCACTAAAAAGAAAATCCAAAAAGATTTCCTTGTTCTTCTTTTACTTGTTGGGAGCTTTCCTGTGTAAATAGTTTTTCTCGTTTTTGCTTTTCCCTTTTTTATTTGCTTGCTTTTGAAAAAACAAAAACTCCAAAAAAAAATCAGTGTGTTTCTCTGAATTTCTTTTTCTTTTATCGAGACATATCGAGGAAAGGACCACGATGAAAATGTTGAGTGGCTCTCATCTGCTTTATTGTTTGTCTAACAAAGAGGGCATATTACCTTGTCTTCTCCTCTTGAATAAAATGTTTGCAGATTCCAGCATAGTCCATGGCACTCTTGCACTATTATTATTTCAAATCATTCGGTCGTGCAAGTGAAAGGCAATAATGACGATATTAGATGAATTGCCCGTGGCAGAGAGAAACGGGTATGAACTCGACTTGTTCTGTTTTTGTAAATATGTTTAACCTACTATCCATGATTCAGCATATTATGATCAAACATGTTTGCAATGACAACTAGAGATTATAGTTTCTCATGCCATGCATAAGTAGCTAGGAGTAAATAATGATGTATCTTGGATATCAACATTGCGTTAAAATGATTGTGATGTAGTATGACGATATGGTATCCTCCTCTGAATGTTCGAGTGGCTTGACTTGGTACATGTTCATGCATGTAGTTGAATCAAAACCAACATAGCCTCTATGATATTTATGTTCATGGTGTTCATATCCTACTCATGCTAGTATCCAATGTTACTTATGCATATAATGCATGCTCATGACCATTGTTGCTCTCTAGCTGGCCTCTTCACAACCTTTTTGCTAGCCTTCGCCTGTACTAAGTGGGAACTCTGCTTGTACATCAAAAACTTGAATCCCAAGTTATTCCAGATGAGTCCACCATACCTACCTATATGCGGTATTGCCCTGCCGTCCTAAGTAAATTTGCATGTGCCAACTCTAAAAACTTCAAATAAATATCATTTTTGTGTGCGTGGATCGTTCATGGAACGACAGGAGGTAGTCGGTATCTTCCATGCTAAGCAGGTTATTCTCAGGTCGAGTGTTTATTCACTCGCCATCGCACGAGAAAAGGGCGGTAATAGGGATGCCCAGTCCCAAACTGCAAAAAGAAAAGAGCTTACAAATAATCAAACAAAAACTCCCAATGGAATCATAACCTTTACATTTCCGATTGGGAACCGCCACTAGCGTGTTTAGCATGGAAGATATTGATAATTGATAGTCGTGAAGTAAATGAGAAGGGTGCATGTCTCAAAATATCATTTACCTCTATTTTAAAAACTTGATCTCTGGCACCTCTGCAAATCGTTGCTTCCCTCTACGAGGGGACTATCTATTTACTTTTATGTTGTGTCATCACCTTCCCAAATAAGCGCCAGAACCTGAGATCACTGTTGTCATGTTGATGCATTGTGTGTAGCTAATGTTGGGTGCATCATGACTGGATCTTTTCTACCATGAATTACAATGTTTAGTCGTTGCTTGAACTTTGGGGGTGCTCTGCATTTATGTTTTGCGGTCTCAGAAAGGGTTAGCGAGATACTAGTATTGTCATATTATATCATGGTTATTTTGACAACATGTTGTTGTTTGAGATGTTTTATTATCACTCTCTAGTTGATTATGTCATTGATATGAGTTAATATAATTTTCAAGAGTTATTGTCGACATTGTTAGTTATGATCTTTGCTGAAAACCTGGGTGTTGTTTAAGCTTATTTATGAAACAAGAGAAAAAGAGTTCACAAAAGTTTTTCTTTTTCACTTTCAGTTTATCAACTGAATTGCTTGAGGACAAGCAAAGGTTTAAGCTTGGGGGAGTTGATACATCTCCAACGTATCTAGTTTTCCTAACGCTTTTCCTCTTGTTTTGGACTCTAATTTGCATTATTTGAATGAAACTAACCCCGGACTGACGTTGTTTTCAGCAGAACTACCATGGTGTTGTTTTTGTGCAAAAATAAAAGTTCTCGGAATGGAATGATACTTTGCGAGGATTTTTTATATCAAATAAGAAAATTTCTGAAGCTAGGAGGTACCTGAGGGGGGCACCTGGGTGGGCACAACCCACCAGGGCGCGCCTACCCCCCAGGCACGCCCAGGTGGGTGTTGCCCACCTGGTGGCCCCGCTGACCCTGAAACCGATGCTATAAAATCCCATTATTCCAAAATAATCAGGGAGAAGGAATAATCGCATTTCACGAGACAGAGCCGCCGCTGTCTCCTGTTCTTCATTGAGAGGTCAGATTTGGAGTTCATTTGGGGCTCCGGAGAGGGGGATCTTCGATATTCGTCATCACCAACACATCTCCATCGCCAATTCCATGATGCTCCCCACCAGGAGTGAGTAATTCCTTCGTAGGCTCGCTGGTCGGTAGGAGTTGGATGATATTCGTCATGTAATCGAGTTAGTTTTGTTAGGGTCTGGTCCCTAGTATCCACTATGTTCTGAGATTGATGTTGCTATGACTTTGCCATGCTTAATGCTTGTCACTTTGGGCCCGGGTGCCATGATTTCAGATTTGAACCGTTTATGTTATCACCATTATATCCATGTTCTAGATCCGATCTTGCAAGTTATAGTCACCTACTACGTGTTATGATCCGATAACCCCGGAGTGACAATAGTCGTGACCACTCCTGGTGATGACCGTAGTTTGAGGAGTTCATGTATTCACCGTGTGCTAATGCTTTGTTCCAGTTCTCTAGTAAAAGGCGGCCTTAATATCCCTTAGTTTCCAATAGGACCCCGCTGCCATGGGAGGGTAGGACAAAAGATGCCATGCAAGTTCTTTCATAAGCACATATGACTACTTACGGAATACATGCCTACATTATATTTATGAACAGGAGCTAGTGCCGTATCGCCCTAGGTTATAACTGTCTCATGATGAATATCATCCATCGAGTCACCGATTCAATGCCTATGAATTTATCTTATATTGTTTTTGCTAAGTTACTATTGCTAGTGTTATCGTTACTGTTACAAAATCACTGCTATCACTGTTACTGTTACCGTTACCATTGCTGCTAGTACTATCATCAAAACTATCATATTACTGTGCTACTAATCACCTTGCTGTAGATAATTAATCTCCAGGTGTGGTTGAATTGATAACTCAACTGCTAATACCTTCAAATATTCTTTGGCTCCCCTTGTGTCGAATCTATAAATTTGGGTTGAATACTCTACCCTCAAAAACGGTTGCGATCCCCTATACTTGTGGGTTATCAAGTGCATCACCGACACCAAGAACAGCACCGCAAAGGCAAAGGAGAAATCCGACGCGCAGTGGTCGGTGTTGATGACGAAGCAGGACGTGAAGCTCGACCTTCTCAGGACCAACGTTGCCGCGAAGAAGAGGAACACCGACCTGATGTTCTTTATGGCGGCAGACATGTCGATGTTGGGCGAGTAGGTCAAGGCATGGTACCTGGCGGAGCGCGGCCTCATACTGAACCAGATGCCCGGGCCGGCTTCGACCATCGCCCCTACGCTCACACCGACACCGACACCAGCGCCGACGCCCAGCCCAAGCGATGAAGCCATGCCGCCGACAACCAGCGCGAGCACAGATGCCACGCCGACGTCGAGCACGCTGACACTAGCCAGTCCCATGTCAGAGGAGCCCGCCGTTTGATGTGTTCCTTTGTCTACGCGTCCTTCCTTTTGATCGCCAATCTTTCGTGTATGTTTGAATGCCAAACTATGGCTTGGTGATCGCCGTGGCATGATGATCGCCAAACTTGTGGTCTTTTTTGGCAGCGGAAAAGACAGGTTTGAATTTATGGGTGTCTGGGGATCGAAACCTGGGGGCACGGCTGGGAACTGGATCGCCCTCAGGGCAAAAAAACCCGCCGGTGCATACGCCAAAATGCAATCGTCGGGTGCGCTGGGGGGGCGAATGAGTGAAGATGCTCTAGAAGCTCGTCATGGTAATACCCGTCCGTCGGCCCGCAAATAAACGGTGGCACATGTTGGCCTCCCGAACCATGGTCTCGTGCTGACGCCGCGCAAAGCGACCACGGCCCTGCGTAAGAGACTGGGCAGACCTCGGGACGGGCAGGCCGGCCTGATCCCCAAGCTCGCCCTGGCCAGCGACATGACCGACTACGTCCGCTTCTGTGCCGTGTGCCGGCTGTGGCGACTGTGTGACAGGCCCTACTGGTGGTTGTCACTGAATTTGACTCGAATAGAGAAATACAAGCAATTTAGGTGGAAATTTTGAGATCGATTCGCCAGATCTAGAACATAGTAGCTAGGGTTCTTGCCGGCTGGAACATGGCGGCTACAAGGGCCAAGCCCAGATTAATCTCAATGCCCCCTCCATAAGCCGGAGAAGGGGTTTATAAAGAGGATTCAGAGCTAAAAGTATAAAGCGACAGGTTCACAGGTAAAACACAGCAGTAGCTTTTTAAAAGTAAGTTGGCAACGATCTGAGCCGTCCAGATGGAGATCTACGGTTGAAAACGTAGCTCGGCAGTGAAGCGGTAAGTTCATCTAAGCTTCGTTGGATCACAGATCGACGGCTGACACGCATCCAGGCAAAACTCAATGTCACTGTGCTTCATCAGGTGATCTCCAACAGTTACCAGGCCTGACAATTCCCCCCGACGAAGAACAGACTTGTCCTCGAGGATGAAAAGCAGGGAAGATTTTCTGAATAAAAGCCGCATCTTCCCAGGTTGCATTTTCCACTGGTAGGTTGAGCCACTTGATACGCCACTGCACCACTGGAATGCTAATGTCTCCTTGGACTCGTGGGATTAGTCGTCGTTCAAGAAGTGCTTCAGGCTGAATGAGGATGTTACCATGTTCATACAGTAGTGGCAATTTGGGGTTAGGTACAGCTTCAGGACCAATGTGCTTCTTGAGTTGGCTTACATGAAATGTGGGATGAAGCTGACAACCCTCGGGCAGGAGGAGCCTATAAGCCACAGCTCCAATTCTCTCCAGGACTCGGAAGGGCCCCTAGTATTTGGAATGGAGTTTCAAGTGTCTGTGTATGCTCAAGCTTGTGTGTCTGTAAGGTTGCAATTTAACATAGACCATATCTCCCACAGCAAGTTGTCTCTCAGATCTTTTCTTGTCAGCAAAGAACTTCATTCTCTCTTGTGCTTTAAGTAAATTGTCCTTGATTTGTTGGGCTATTGTGTTCCTGTCCAAATCAGCTTGGTGATCTTCACCTTCCACTGGTGGTAACATCAATTCAACAATCAGTGGAGGAGGTCTGGCATACAGAGCCTGAAAAGGAGTCATTTTGAGTGATGTATGGAACGTGGCGTTGTACCACCATTCAGCCATTGAAAGCCAAGCATGCCATTTCTTGGGATGAGCAAAAGCCATGCATCTTAAATAGTTCTCTAGGCACTGATTTGCTCTTTCTGTTTGCCCATCAGATTGGGGGTGGTAGTGTAAGGGCATATTTATTCCCAATATGTTTTGGTGATTGATGACAATGCTTGTGCGGTCTAATTGTGTGCGTTAGTTCTTTCAGAGATTCATCCATTGGCACGAGACGATTTCCTCCCCTCGGTGTTGTAATTCAAGACGGTGTAGCTCCTTCATTTCGTTGTTGGTGGACTAGTTTCGTAGGAGTCACCGTACTATCAAGAGGGGATCCATTTTGGTAAGACTTGGGTGGAATCACATGTACACATCATTATCACACCCGTCGTCTTTCCTTCCGCATCTCTGGAGCTGCTGTTTTCCCCTTACTATGCTCTGCTTTGCCCTAGCGGTAGTACCGCGTCCACAATGGTAGTACCGCCGAGACTGCACAGCGGTAGTACTGCTTGGATGTTTCGGCCGTAGTACCACTGTGCGTCTGGGCTACTTCCGCTTCAATTCTCGCGCGAATTTTTCGTGTCGGGTTTTGCGGCACTAAGGGAGGTAGTAGGGGCGGTAGTACCGCTCTAAGCGGTAGTACTGCTCTAAGCGGTAGTACCGCCCTTCCCTAGCGGTAGTACTGCCCTGGTGACAGGGCCCTGGGCAGCACGGCAGCACCGCTGGGTCTGAGTGGTAGTACCGCTCGGAGCGGTAGTACCGCTCTTCCCTGGCGGTAGTACCGCCCTGGGGTCAGGGCCCTAGGCAGCGCGGTAGTACCGCTGGGTCGAGCGGTAGTACCGCCCGGAGCGGTAGTACCGCCCTTCCCCAGCGGTAGTACCGCTCTGTGCGGGGCTGGTAAGTGGGATAACAGTTGGATTGATCTTCCCACTATATAAAGGGGTCTTCTTCCCCAAAGTTGACCTACCTCTTTCCCCCAAAGCTCCATTGTTGCTCCAAGCTCCATTTTCGCCCGATCTCTCTCCCTAGCCAATCAAACTTGTTGATTTGCTCGGGATTGGTTGAGAAGGCCCAGATCTACACTTCCACCAAGAGAAATTTGATTCCCACCACTTATCCCTAGCGGATCTTGTTACTCTTGGGTGTTGAGCACCCTAGACGGTTGAGGTCACCTCGAAGCCATACTCCATTGCGGTGAAGCTTCATGGTGTTGTTGGGAGCCTCCAAGTGTTGTGGAGATTGCCCCAATCTTGTTTGTAAAGGTCCGGTTGCCGCCTTCAAGGGCTCTAATAGTGGAATCACGGCATCTCGCATTGTGTGAGGGCGTGAGGAGATTACGGTGGCCCTAGTGGCTTCTTGGGGAGCATTGTGCCTCCACACCGCTCTAACGGAGACGTACTTCCCTTTAGAAGGAAGGAACTTCGGTAACACATCCCCGTCTCCACCGGCTCCACTCCTGGTTATCTTGTCCCTTTACTTTTGCAAGCTTACTTGAGTTATATCCATTGCTTGCTTGTGTGCTTATTGTCTTTGCATCATATAGGTTGTCCACGTAGTTGCACATCTAGACAACCTATTTCATTGCAAGTTTTAATTTGTTAAAGAAAAGTCTAAAAATTGTTAGTTGCCTATTCACCCCCCCCCCCTCTAGTCAACCATATCGATCCTTTCAATTGGTATCAGAGCCTCATCTCTTTATTAAGGACTTTGTCGTCCGAAGAGTATGGTTGACGTCAACGATGGTGCGGAGGAACACTCTGGTGTGAATCCCATCTCGTCTTCGGCCGAAGGAGGAACCTCGGTCTCACGTGAGGAATTCAATGTGGCTTTAGACACATTGAAAACCTCCATGACGGCCGAGGTTAAAAACATGTTTACTGAATTCCTAGAGGGACTCAAACTATCTACCTCGCCGATGAAAGTGGGTGATCCCACTAACAAGGTAACGGATGCTAACCCCGACAAGGGGGAAGCTAATAGTGAAAAGAGTCCGTCTACTAGTGGTAGAAATGGCACCGGCATCTACGCCCATGTGGAACCCCCGGTGTATAGAGGACCGATTCCCTCTACGCACTTGAATCATGTCGGTCCTCCTCCTAAATATGTGAAAAATGAAGATTATGATTCTTGGGTCTATCGCTTCAAGCGTCATTTAAAACATGTGAATACTAACCTTTGGAGAATTATTGAAGAAGGTTTCTATCCTCATGATCCAAGCAACTTCACCCCTCGAGAAGAAGTAGACAATAAATTCAATGAGAGTGCTCTATTCATCATCCAAGATGCTATCCTTCCCGAAGATCTCCCTCATCTTCGACCTCATGTCATGGATAAAGAAGCATGGAAGTGTGTCGAGCGTATGTATCGAGGAAGTGCTAGCATTCAACGCTCCAACTATGAAGTGGTGCAGGATGAAGCCGATGAGTTTGCAATGAAAGAGGATGAAGAACCTCGTGAGCTCTTTCGAAGAGTGACCAAACTTGCGGTCGCACTTCGAGATCATGGGAGCAAGGACACGGATGACAACTGGATCAAGCGCAAGTTCCTCAAGGCTGTGATGCCCTACAACAAGGCCATGTCCTCCTCATCCGCCAAAGACCGGACTTCCACTCCATGACCTCTAGTGAAGTGTTGGATGAGTTTGTTGCAATGAACATCTTGGATAAGACCGCCGACAATGCGGTGCTCCGTTCTCAAAGGGCAAAGAAGCCCAATCTTGCCTTGAAGGCCAAGGTTAGTGTGGAAGAAGAAGAAGAGGAGGAAGATGAGGAGAGCAACCCCGAGGACACAAAGTATGATTATCATGAGCACATGGCTCTTGCCTTAAGACAGTTTTGGAGTAGGAAGACTACAAGACCCAACTTCAACAAGAACAACTCAAGTGGCCTCAAAGGGAAGCAACGAGTCAGAACTTGTTTCAACTGTGGCAATGTCAGCCACTTCGTTGCGGATTGTCCATACGAGAAGCGGGAGGACAATGGTGGCAAGTTCATTCGAAAAGACAAAGCCAAGTCCTTCCCCAACAAGAACAACTTCACCAAGAAGACTCCCTCTCGCGGGTTGGTGGTTCAAGAAGAATACCGTGAGGATGACGATGATGATGAAGATGGTGAAACAATGGCCATGGCATCCATTGCCATTGTCTCAACTCCTCGGGTGTCTCTCTTTGATGCATCTAACGAGAACATCACCGCCAAGTGCCTCATGGCTAAGGCCACCAACAAGGTAACCCCCAACATCAAAACCACCATTATTCCTAACCCTCCGTTAACGGACGACTATGATAATGGTAAGGGGTCTAATGAGGAGTTCAATGAACTTGAGTCCTTCATGAGTAAGCTCAAGGGCAAATCCAAGAAGCACTTCGTTGCTCTCTTGGAACATCTTGGTGAAGCCAATGACATGATCGAGGCTCATGAAGAGACCATCACTAAGATGGAAAGTCATAGTCGGGACTATGCCGATGAAATATCGGATCTCTCTAATGCTCTTGAGGAAGAGCGTGGGCATCGTTTGGCTCTTGAGGAGTCACACAATGATGGCCATGCTAAACTAAAGAAAGATCTTGATCATGCTCTTGTTGTGTCTCGTGTTCTAGCTTCCGAGAAGGCTAAACTTGGGGTTGATCATGTTAGACTCACGGAGGAGTTTGATGTACTTGACAAGGCCCACAAGGTCTTGAATGGTGCTCATGCCACACTCAAGGAGTCTCATGCTCAACTCCAAGCTAAGCTAACCAAGGAAAAGGCCACATTTCCTCACATGGTCTTAATTGATAATGCAAATGCTACTAACCCATGTTGTGAGCATGTGCACCTTGTGGAGGAAAATGCCAAGTTGAAGGAACAACTCGAGAAAGGTCTTGTGTCATGCATACAAGGCGAGAAGAACCTAAATGACCTTTTGAATAATCAAAAGGAAGTTGTGGGCAAGGAAGGAGTTGGGTTCGCACTCAAGTCCAAGAACAAGAAGAAGAACAAGGAGAAGAAGAGCAAGACCAATCGACCTCCTCCGCTCAAGCAAACCTTTGTGAAGGAGGGAGAAGGTGCTCCTAAGGAGAAGAAGAACAATGGGAAGAATGGTGAAGCCAAAGAGCGCAACGCCATCTCTCCCAACAAAGCCGGTGACTTTAACCCCTCTTATGTGTTGTGTCGTGCTAGTGATGGACATGTTTATGCTAAATTTGTTGGTTCTCCTTATGAGTACATTGAATGGTCTATTTGGGTTCCTAAGACCCTTGTTACTAACATCAAAGGACCCATTACACAATGGGTACCTAAAACCAAGCATTGATCTCTTGTAGGTGTTTGCTTCCGGTGGGGGATCATGGTTGCTCGATAGTGGAGCAACAAATCATATGACCGGGAGCAAGGACTTGGTGGTGGACGTGCACAAGATCCCATCTATGCCCACCAATGTCGAATGGGGTGATGCCTCACATTCTAAGGTATTGGGTCTTGGCAAGGTTGTCATTTCTCATGATCTAACGATCGAGAAAGTCATGCTTGTTGAGTCCCTTGCGTTCAATTTACTTTCCGTTCGTCAACTCGCTCTCATGGGTTTTGCCACCTTCTTTGATATTGATACCGTGGCCCTCTTGTGGAGCAAGACTCTTAAAGTAGCCTTTGTTGGGCATGTCGAGAACGGCCTCTATGCGGTTAACTTCTCGGAGCAACCCACTAAGACCGCGACATGCCTAATGGCTAAAGTTGATGTGGGATGGCTTTGGCATCTCCGTTTAGCCCACGTCAATATGAGATCTTTGCAAAGCCTTCTCAAGGGGGACCATGTTCATGGACTAACAAATGTTAGTTTTGCCAAAGATCGTGTTTGCAGTGCTTGTATCGAAGGAAAGCTTCATGAGACAGCTCACCCTCCCACGACTATCATCTACTCGAAGAGACCCTTGGAGCTCCTTCACATGGACCTCTTTGGGCCCCCATCCTTTGATAGTCTTGGGTGTAGAAAGTATTGCTTGGTGATAGTGGATGATTATTCAAGATACACTTGGGTATACTTCTTCAAGAGGAAGAGTGAGACCCAACAAACCGTCATCGACTTTGCAAATGAAGCTCAACGTCAACGCAATGCAAAGATCTTGACAATAAGAAGTGACAATGGCACCGAGTTCAAGAACTACACCTTGGATGAGTTTCTTAGTGATGAAGGGATCAAGCATCAATATTCTGCACCATATACCCCTCAACAAAATGGTGTTGCGGAGAGAAAGAACCGGACGTTGATGGATGCGGCAAGGACCATGATGGCAGAGTTCAAGTCTCCATACAACTTCTGGCCCGAAGCCATCAACATAGCTTGTCATGCATCCAATCGGCTCTATCTCCGCAAAGGCTTGAACAAGACTCCGTATGAGATACTCACCGGGAACAAGCCCAATCTCAAATACTTCTGGGTGTTCGGGTGTAAGTGTTTCATTCTCAAGAAAGGTGTTCGTTTGTCTAAATTCGAAGCTAGAGCCCATGAGGGCATATTTGTTGGTTATGCTACAAACTCTCATGCTTACCGTGTACTCAACAAGTCCAACGGACTCATTGAGGAGACGTGTAACGTAGAGTTTGATGAAAATAACGGCTCCCAAGTGGAGCAAAGTGGTACTTGTGATGTAGGTGATGAAATTCCTCCCCAAGCCATAATAAGAATGGGTATTGGTCATATCCTACCCATTGAGGAACCCCTTGTGGCCGAAGGAGAAGGACAATGCTCCACTCAAGTGGAGCCATCACCTCCCCAAGACCCACACGCTTCCGAAGAACAAAGTGAAGGCCCTCAACCTAAGGAACAAGACCACAGGCAAGATCAATCACAAGATGGTGATGAACCTCCACATGATGCACAAGGTCAAGTTCTTCCCTTCGAGCAAGTTCAAGATCATGAGCAAGCTCATGATCAAGAACAAGCTCATGACGACGCTCAAGATGATCAAGTAAACCCTCCTCCTTCGACATCCGAGGAGGAATTGGAGCGTCGTGCCGTGAAGATTGCTTCCAAACTCACCACCAAAGGTCATCTCATGGAGAATGTGGTTGGAAGCCTAAGAAAGGGGGTAAGCACTCGTAGACAGTTAGCAAACTATTATGAACATCATGCGTTTGTCTCTTGTGTTGAACCCCATAAGGTCTATGAGGCGCTCGAAGACTCGGATTGGCTAAATGCCATGCATGAAGAACTCAACAACTTCTAATACAACAAGGTGTGGAGATTGGTGCCAAGACCTTCGGGGAACCACAACGTCATTGGAACAAAGTGGATCTTCAAGAACAAGCAAGATGCTCATGGGAACATCATTCGCAACAAGGCAAGATTGGTAGCACAAGGCTACTCCCAAGTCGAGGGTATCGACTACGGTGAAATCTTTGCTCCTGTTGCTCGTCTTGAATCCATTCGTTTGTTGATTGCTTATGCTTCCCATCACAACTTTAAGTTGCAACAAATGGATGTGAAAAGTGCTTTTCTTAATGGTCCCATTAATGAGTTGGTTTATGTCAAGCAACCCCCCGGGTTCGAGGACCCCTACTTCCCGGATCACGTGTATCAACTCGATAAGGCACTCTATGGCCTTAAACAAGCCCCACGTGCGTGGTATGACCACCTTACCGAGTTGCTACAAGATCGTGGATTTGAAGTAGGACAAATCAATCCCACTCTTTTTACTAAGAAGGTCAAAGGGGAGTTGTTTGTATGCCAACTATATGTTGATGATATTATCTTTGGTTCTCCTAACAAAGCTTTCAATGAGGAATTTGCCGCTCTCATGACCTCCAAGTTCAAGATGTCTTCGATGGGAGAGTTGAAGTTCTTCCTTGGTTTTGACATCAAACAACGAAGAGAAGGAACCTTTATCAACCAAGCCAAATACACTCAAGACATGCTTAAAATATTCAAGCTAAGTGATGTCAAGCCGGCTTCTACACCAATGCCTACCAAGTGCCAACTTGACATCGATCCCAATGGTAAAGCGGTGGATCAAAAGGTATATCGCTCCATGATTGGCTCCTTGCTTTACCTTTGTGCATCTAGACCGGATATCATGTTGAGTGTGGGGATGCGTGCACAGTTTCAAGCCGCACCAAAGGAAAGTCACTTTGTGGCGGTCAAGAGAATCTTTCGATATTTGGCTCATACCCCAAACTTTGGCTTATGGTACCCAAGAGGAGCAAATTTCAAGCTTGAAGGGTTCACGGATTCCGATTGGGCGGGAGACAAAGTGGATAGGAAGTCCACTTCCGGAGGGTGCCAGTTTCTTGGGTGCTCTTTGGTGAGTTGGTCTTCCAAAAAGCAAAGTTGTGTGTCTCTCTCGTCCACAGAAGCAGAATATGTGGCGGCCGGTAGTTGTTGTGCACAACTCTTATGGACGAGGCAAACTTTAAAGGAATACGGTGTCATTTGTGAGAAAGTGCCTCTTTGGTGTGACAACGAAAGTGCCATCAAGATTTCTCTCAACCCGGTGCAACACTTCAAGACGAAGCACATTGAGATTCGGTATCACTTCATCCGGGATCACATTAGGCGAGGAGAGATCGAGCTCAAGTATGTCAACACTCATGATAACCTTGCAGATATTTTCACGAAGCCCTTGGATGAAGCAAGATTTCGCGAGTTAAGGCATGAGCTAAATATCATTGATTCGAGCAATGTGACTTGAATCCTTGCACACCCCTCCCCACTCAACTTGGTATCTTGCTTAGATGCAGGCATGGACATAGGGGGGAGTGTTGTTTTCTCAATGAACCTTCCCTCCCCCCATTATGCATAGAACGATCAACTCTTTCACAATAGCCATTTTTTATGGTACTTGTGCTTCAAAGACGAGTTTTGGTCATGGGCCCAAGGATAATTCTTCGCGGTGCCATACCAACTGACTCAAACATAGGTGGCTCCGGCCACCACCCTCTCCTGAGAGAGTCCAGAGCTTGCTCTGTTTCGTGTGGTTGTTTGTGTTTGAGTTGTTTCTGGTCTGTTGTGTGTGTGTGTGTTGTCGTGTCGGTCCCCTCGTTCCTTTGGGTTTGCTTTCCATTTCTTTTGAGCGTTAGCCATTGGTCTAGAAGTAGTGTGGTTGCTGAAGCGGCACTACCGCCCTGCAGAGCGGTACTACCGCTCCCAGCGGTACTACCACCCCCAGAGCGGTACTACCGCTGTGAGGCGCGGGCTGGGGGTTATGTCGGGGGCAGGGGGAGTTTTCTTCTCCCCCATACCCATTCGCTCACCCCTTCGCCCTGTTCGTCTCTGTCTTCAGCAACCGGCGTCGCGGGAGGGCTCCGGCGGATCTCCCTCTCCGGGGCGCTCCTCTCCATTCCCTTCGGTGGAATCGATCCCCACCTTGTCATCTTGCCATGGATGCCGGTATTGCCCCCGTTCCCTATTTCCTTTTGTCTAGATTTCCAATCTAGCGTTCTTGGGGCAATAGCAGTTGCATCTCTAGATTTTTGTCCAGATCTAGGCTTGAGTAGGATGGAGAATGCTTCTAGACTGTTTGGATTAGTGTTTGGTTGGAGTATTTTTGAATTTGGTAGGACGGTAGTACCGGATCTGACCACGGTAGTTGGAAACTGCTGTTTCCCCGCCTCGAGCGGTACTATCGCTCTCCCAGAGCGGTACTACCGCTGAGAGCGGTACTACCGCTCTCTCCAGAGCGGTACTACCGCTTGGAGCGGTACTACCGCTCAAGGGTCACGGTACTACCGCTCTCTACCCAGTTCCATCCTCCCCCAACCTCTCAGTGATCTCTTTGTTCGTGTTTGTGGCTTACGTTCGTTTTTTCTGGTTGTTTGCGTGTTTGTGTGTGTGGTTCTAGGTGATGAGGTTCCTGAGCATCAGGCTCATCGTGTCAATCCCGGTCGTGCTTCGTCCAAGCGCTACCGCACCACTGAGCCCACTGAGCCTGCCGGAGGATCTTCTAGTGCCCCACCTCCTCCCCAACTGCAGAAGAAGCCTGGGGTCAAGCCAAAGCAAACCAAAACCGTGCCAGAAATGCCGCCCAAGGAGTTCTGGGCAAGGCGCCGCCGCAACCCGTATGAGGTCGACCAAGATCCCACTTTGGTCAACCGTCCGTTCTGGAACAGGTTCCAGTTTGCCATCTATTTTGATGTCCTCAAAGCCAAGAAGTATCTCTATGTCAACATGCACTCCATCGACACCGAGCATATGGAGAATGATCCTGACTACTTTGGTGAAGCTCTTCAGATGTGCACTCAGCTGAACATTCTCGGGATCATGCAATTCAACAAGGACTATGATGCTGATATTGTGGCCCAATTCTATGCCACGGTTCACCTTGGGACCGATGAGGACAGAACTCTAACTTGGATGACAAATGGCAAGTTACTGTCAGTCAAGTGGAAAGCTTTCATGCAGTTGATTGGGGTGGAAGATCTTGGACTTGACTTTGCTGTCGGCTTTCGCCCCCACCGTCGAGCCAATGCCACTCACAAGCAAGCTCTGTGGCCCTACTGCACTCTGAAGATCAACCATGAGACGAAGAAGGAGACCTATGAGCTGCCTGCCTATCTGGACATTCTTCACCGTATCTTCAGAGAAACGCTTTTCCCTCGCATCGGGAATCTGGACCAGGTTCACTCTTATCTCGTGGACATGCTTCTCTTCTGTTAGCGGGAGAAGGGGCAGAGCACCGGAGAGTCCTTGGATATCTCTCATGTTATGTGGTCTGAGCTGGTTTCTGCTATCTCCGAGCGCAAGTGCACGATTTATGGTCCGTTCATTATGCTGCTCATTGAGAAGGCCTGGGATCGTGTCTATCCCAAGGTAGTGCTGGAGATTGGAGACTTGGTTTCTCACGATGTCAAGCGTCTGAGGAAGAAGGATAACTGGGGCACTCAGGCCCCTAAGACTGGAGTTCCCTCATCTGCTACTGCCATGGAGACTGAGGAGGATTTTGGGGCTGAGGCTGAGGATGAAGATGATGACTACGTGCCTTCTGAGGCAGAGCCCTCTTGGGCCAAGAAGCTCAAGATCAAGGTGAAGAAGTTGTTCTGCATGGAGTCTCATGGTCAGTACATGACTCATGTGGCTGACAAGAAGGCCCGGGGCCGCCACAAGGAGCTCATGCGTCAGTTAGGTGCTACTGTGATTAGTGGCTCTGAGGATCAGCTTACCGAAGAGGAGGAGTGGATTCAGCAGCACTGCCCCTGGACTGATTCTGATGCTGATCACTTCCCAGCAGACGATGGCACCGCAGATGATCCCTCTGAGATCTGATGGGTGTCCATCGTTTACCTTCACCTGGAGCCGTAGCATCACTCCCTCTCCTTTTTGGTGTCTCAATGCCAAAGGGGGAGAGAGTTTAGGGATTTGCGTTTTGTGTCTTCCGTCGTTTGTGGTTGTGCTTTCGCTTGTTGTTTTCGCTTGTTGTTTTATTTGGTTTGTGTCTCTGAGACCTAAGTTCTGGTTCTGTCAGTAAGACCTAAGCTCGAGTCATATGGTGTGAGACATATGCTACCTTATCTCTTCGTATCTTTATCTATGTCTATCTAGCTTATGAGTTCCATGCTTATCTTGTTATATATATGTTGCTCTCATATCTTGCTTAGGTAGTTGGTCTCTAAAATGTAGGGGGAGCATTAATCCTGGCATCTGTGCCGTGCAGTCCAAAGCACTTTTCTAGGTAGCACACATCCAGGGGGAGCCCTTCTACATTTTAGGACAGTTGTACTTTTGCGCTTATCCTATTTCTTTCATATTGTGCAAATCCCGTATTGTCATCAATCCACCAAAAAGGGGGAGATTGTAAGGGCATATTTATTCCCAATATGTTTTGGTGATTGATGAGAATGCTTGTGCGGTCTAATCGTGTGCGTTAGTTCTTTCAGAGATTCATCCATTGGCACGAGACGATTTCCTCCCCTCGGTGTTGTAATTCAAGATGGTGTAGCTCCTTCGTTTCGTTGTTGGTGGACTAGTTTCGTAGGAGTCACCGTACTATCAAGACGGGATCCGTTTTGGTAAGACTTGGGTGGAATCACACGTACACATCATTATCACACCCGTCGTCTTTCCTTCCGCATCTCTGGAGCTGCTGTTTTCCCCTTACTATGCTCTGCTTTGCCCTAGCGGTAGTACCGCGTCCACAGCAGTAGTACCGCCGAGACTCCACAGCGGTAGTACCGCTCTCAGAGCGGTAGTACCGCTTGGATGTTTCGGTCGTAGTACCGCTGTGCATCTGGGCTACTTCCGCTTCGATTCTCGAGCGAATTTTTCGTGTCGGGTTTTGCGGAACTAAGGGAGGTAGTAGGGGCGGTAGTACCGCCCTTCCCTAGCGGTAGTACCGCCCTGGTGACAGGGCCCTAGGCAGCGCGGTAGCACCGCTGGGTCTGAGGAGCGGTAGTACCGCTCTTCCCTGGCGGTAGTACCGCCCTGGGGTCAGGGCCCCAGGCAGCGCGGTAGTACCGCTGGGTCGAGCGGTAGTACCGCCCGGAGCGGTAGTACCGCCCTTCCCCAGCGGTAGTACCGCTCTGTGCGGGGCTGGTAAGTGGGATAATGGTTGGATTGATCTTCCCACTATATAAAGGGGTCTTCTTCCCCAAAGTTGACCTACCTCTTTCCCCCAAAGCTCCATTGTTGCTCCAAGCTCCATTTTCGCCCGATCTCTCTCCCTAGCCAATCAAACTTGTTGATTTGCTCGGGATTGGTTGAGAAGGCCCAGATCTACACTTCCACCAAGAGAAATTTGATTCCCCCCACTTATCCCTAGCGGATCTTGTTACTCTTGGGTGTTGAGCACCCTAGACGGTTGAGGTCACCTCGAAGCCATACTCCATTGTGGTGAAGCTTCGTGGTGTTGTTGGGAGCCTCCAAGTGTTGTGGAGATTGCCCCAATCTTGTTTGTAAAGGTCCGGTTGCCGCCTTCAAGGGCTCCAATAGTGGAATCACGGCATCTCGCATTGTGTGAGGGCGTGAGGAGATTACGGTGGCCCTAGTGGCTTCTTGGGGAGCATTGTGCCTCCACACCGCTCTAACGGAGACACACTTCCCTTTAAAAGGAAGGAACTTCGGTAACACATCCTCGTCTCCACCGGCTCCACTCCTGGTTATCTTGTCCCTTTACTTTTGCAAGCTTACTTGAGTTATATCCATTGCTTGCTTGTGTGCTTATTGTCTTTGCATCATATAGGTTGTCCACGTAGTTGCACATCTAGACAACCTATTTCATTGCAAGTTTTAATTTGTTAAAGAAAAGTCTAAAAAATTTTAGTTGCCTATTCACCCCCCCCCCTCTAGTCAACCATATCGATCCTTTCAGGTAGGAAGTACTCATGTGTAATTTAACTCCCATTTTGTTGAACAAGTGTTGCTAGAGGTGACTAGTGAATATTCTATCTCTGTCAGTTACTATCACTGTAGGCAGTCCATGTAATCTGAATATGTTGCCAGTGAAAGCTTGGGCAACTGTCTTGACAGTGATGGGGTGTCTCATGGCCACAAAGTGAGCATACTTAGTGAAACGATCAACTACAACCAGTATCATGTCCTTATGTTCATATTTGGGCAGCCCTTCCACAAAGTCCATGCTAATGTGGGTCCAAGCAAAATCTGGAACTGGAAGAGGTTGCAACAGGCCAGGTGGATGCACATGTTGGGCCTTGTTCAATTGACAGACAGGGCACTGCTGGACAAA
The DNA here is from genome assembly GCF_018294505.1 of Triticum aestivum. Taxonomy (NCBI): domain Eukaryota; kingdom Viridiplantae; phylum Streptophyta; class Magnoliopsida; order Poales; family Poaceae; genus Triticum; species Triticum aestivum. Next base: position 611,697,458 of record NC_057807.1, on the reverse strand, counting down.
GGTTTGCACTGCCTTCCTCATGCCAGGCCAAGTGAAAAGGATTTTCAATCTATGATAAGTTGCTCTTTCTCCAGAGTGTCCTCCTAATTCAGACTTGTGAAAGGTAGTGAGCAAGGAGTTTTTCAGTTCACTGTTGTTGCCAATCATGATTTTTCCCTTGTATCTGAGGACTCCACTGGTGAGAGTATAAGGAGGTTGGCCAGTTGGATCTAGTGCTAGCTTAGCAATGAGATCAGAACATTTAGTGTCTCCTTTGTAACTGTTCACCACTTCAGAAATCCAAGAGGGAATTGCAGAGCTGGAGCCCAGGGCATTCAGAGCATATTTAACTCTGGAGAGAGCATCAGCTACTCTATTTTCCTTGCCTTTCTTGTACTCCACTGTGAATTTATACCCCATGAGTTTAATGAGGAGTTTGTGCTGCACCCCTTCAGTTATATTTTGCTCTTGTATGTACTTTAAACTCTGCTGGTTAGTTCTGATGATGAGAGATGATGAAGCAAAGTAATGTTTCCACTTCTTAAGTGCTTCAATGATGGCCAGTGTTTCTTTGTCATATGTGGACCAAGCAGCAGCTTTAGGGCCTAGAGATTTGCTCATATATGCAATGGGTTGTCCCTTCTGCATTAACACTGCTCCAATTCCATATCCAGAAGCATCAGCTTCTAGGACAAAGGGGAGGGAGAAATCAGGCAAGGCTAGGACTCGTGCAGAATTCATCCTGGTCTTTAGTTGTTGGAAAGCAGTCATTTGTCTCTCAGTCCATTGGAATCCATCTTTTTTCAAAGCATCAAATAGTGGCTTGCAAATCAGTCCATAATTCTGAATAAACCTCCTGTAGTACCATGCTAGTCCCAAGAAACTCCTCAGGTGTGTCACATTCTGAGGTGTGGGCCAGTTTACTATGGCTTCTATTTTTGCAGGATCTATGGAAACTCCCTTGTCTGTCACCACATAACCCAAATACTCCACTTTGTTTTGTGCAAATGTGCACTTAGAGAGCTTAGCATAGAGCTGGTGTTTCCTGAGTGCTTCCAATACCAAGGCTACATGTTCCAAGTGTTCTTTGTAGGTCTTGCTAAAGATGAGGATATCATCAAAGAAAACTAGCACACAATGTCTCGGTAATGGCCCCAATACAGTGTGCATGAGTTCTGTAAAGGAGGGAGGCCCATTTGTCACTCCAAAAGGCATGACCAAGAATTCAAATAGACCAATGTGTGTGCCAGAAGCAGTTTTCTCTATGTCCCCTTCTTTCATTCTTATTTGATGGTATCCACTTTTCAGATCAAGTTTGGTGAAGAGTTTTGCTCCATTCAGTTCATCCAAGAGGTATTCTATCATGGGTATGGAATATTTGTTTTTGATTGTGTGTGCATTTAGTTTCCTGTAATCAATGCATAACCTCCAAGTCATGTCCTTTTTCTTAACCAAAATAGCAGGGGAGGAATATGGACTGTGACTTAATCTGATAATTCCTTTTTGGAGGAGGTCTTTAATGATTTCTTCCAAGGAATTTTTTTGATGATGTGGTAACATGTATCCTCTCTGATTAATCACTGGAGCTCCAGGTTCAAGGTTGATTGCATGATCACATTCTCTTTGTGGAGGTAGCCCAGTGGGCTCTGCAAAAACATCTTTGAAGTTCTCCAATAAGGTAGCTATTCCAGGTTTTTGGACAGTGTCCTGTGTAGTTTCTAACTGCACTGGTTGCATCCACATCAAAGCTCCAGTGAGCATGTCATCAAGTATGTTTTCCATGTCTTGCAGTATAGGAGTGCAAGGACTAGTGGGTAAACTCTCATCCAGGAAGGTGGTTTGTTGCCCATTGGGCTGTCTGATCCCCAACCTCATGTTAGGTAGATCAAAAGTGACAGGGTTGCGTTGATACATCCAGTCAGCTCCCAATATGATATCATATCCAGTGAGTTTCAACAGCCTGAAATCAGCTACCAATTCTACTCCTTGGATGTTGTACTTGATTTTGTGTAGAGAAAAATCACTGTATAATTTGCCCCCATTAGCTACTATCACTTGGACTTGTTTTACTGGTGTGGCAGGGCAACCAGATTGTAAGGCAAGAGCAGGGGAGATGAAAGTGGTAGTGCTTCCACTGTCCACCAAGGCTAGCCCCACTGTTTTTCCAATTTGGACCTGGAGTGTAAAAGTTTTCTTCTTTTTATCTTCAGGTACTCCTGTAGCTGCATGAATGGAAATTTTTAGTTCTTGGTTATCAGGAGATTCTTCCTCCCCATCTGAATGTAGCTCCTCTGCATCTACTATGTAGATAATGTCAGGGTTTCCTCCTTGTTCTTGCAGTGCCTGAACTTGTGCTTTTGGTGACATCTTACACACTTGCTTGTGCCCTGGGAACCATGGTTCTCTGCATTTATAACAAATGCCTTTTTCTCTAGCTTTTTGTATAACAACAGCAGGAGATGTGCTGGTAGGAAGTACAGGTTTAAATATTTTGCCTGTAGTCCTTTTCTGTAGTTGGGCACATAAGGCTTTTGAGTGATGGCAGGGGGACAGGACTTTTCAATTCTTCTAGCTAACCACATAGCTTTGTTCATGTCAGTAGGTTCCAAACATTCCAGGTGACTTTGGATGTAAGGGTTTAACCCAGCAATGAAACTATGCATATAATAGTCATTAGGTACTGCAGGATTGTCCCTTCTCATCAAGTTCATGTGTTGTTCAAACTCTGTAATATACTGAGTAACTGAAGTTTGTTGTGTTAACTTGTGAAAAGCCTTCACATTCTCACACACAGATGTTACTGCAAATCTTTGGGTGATCGCAGAGCAGAACTTGTGCCATGGAGTATGGTGAACAATAAACCCTGTACCACTCCACCATTGGATAGCTTCTCCTTTTAAATATGAAACTGCTATCTCAGATCTTTGCTCGATTGGGGTTCTTGCAGCTGAAAAATATTGTTCAATATTCTGTATCCAAGAGTCTGCATCCACTCCATCGAATTCAGCAATGTTTAACTTAGCAGGTTTAACACAAAGGAGGTTTCTTCTAACTTCGGGTGTATAAGTTTTGTTCCTTTCTCTTCTGACCTCTGCTTCAGGTAGTTCGTCCACTCTCATGATATGTTTTGTGCCTTGAACTTGTTGTTGCTGAGGGGTGTGAAAGTCTTGCTTGTTTGTTGTATGATTAGGGTGTCTGTAAGGGCCCTTTGGCGTGCCATCCAAGTTTAGCTCTCTGCATGTTGCTTTGTCAACAAGAACAGCAGATCCCCCAGTTACAGGTTCAGGTTTCTCAGTGGCAAGGTGGTTGTTTGGTAGTTGCTTTGGCCTTCCTGGAGGCACTGCCGTGCTTCCTTGCCCTGACAGCGGATCTGGTCTTTCTTCCTCCTCTTATTCTTCGTCAACTGACTGCTCTGTTGTTAGCTTTAGCAAGGAGATCTGAATTTTCTTGAAATTCTTCTGTATGCTAGCGAAGTTCTTGTTGACAGAGTCTGTGAAATGGTAGAACTCCTTTCTGTCATCTTCGCGTTCCTGCCTGAGTGTTTTTATGTCAAGCTGCAACGATTCAAGCTCCAAGCAATCAGTGTCTTGCGTCTCTCGTGCCATGTCTTCAGGTGTTTTGTTGGTCATTCCAGAAGATCCGGACCGAGGCGAACTGGGAGGGAGTGGGAGGGATTACGCCGGCCGCCCAGCAACCAAGCACACCATGTCGAATTTCTCCATCAGCTCGGTGTAGAACTGCATCTCCGAAGAACAGCACAGAGGGGAGGGTTGGGTGGGATTTTATATTGAAGAAGTTTTCTTCAGAAACCACTGCTCAACCTTCTGCTGCCGATGATCTCCGCCGCCAATCGCCACCGAACACCGCCGCCGCACTCGATCGGAGCCCCGATTGGATCTGGGACTCAGATCTCGCCTCCAAGGACTATAACCTACGCTCTGTATACCACTTGACAGGCCCTACTGGTGGTTGTCACTGAATTCGACTCGAACAGAGAAATACAAGCAATTTAGGTGGAAATTTTGAGATCGATTCGCCAGATCTAGAACAGAGTAGCTAGGGTTCTTGCCAGCCGGAACACGGCGGCTACAAGGGCCAATCCCAGATTAATCTCAATGCCCTCTCCACAAGCCGGAGAAGGGGTTTATAAAGAGGATTCAGAGCTAAAAGTAGAAAGCGACAGGTTCACAGGTAAAACACAGCAGTAGATTTTTAAAAGTAAGTTGGCAACGATCTGAGCGTCCAGATGGAGATCTACGGTTGAAAACGTAGCTCGGCAGTGAAGCGGTAAGTTCATCTAAGCTTCGTTGGATCACAGATCGATGGCTGACACGCATCCAGGCAAAACTCAATGTCAGTGTGCTTCATCAGGTGATCTCCAACAGTTACCGGGCCTGACACTGTGCACGCCAGACCCGCGCGCCGGCGGTATGGACAGCCGCTTCCTCCCCCGCCACAAGGCACTTGCCACTGCAGGGGGCCGTCGCCATCGCTTTCTCAACGTGTATACCGGCGAGTGCGTCCGAGCGGACGTTCCGAAGCTAGTCTGGCACACGCTACTTGCGGTCAGCCCCGAGGGCCTGCTACTGCTGCTCTACGGGCCCACCCTGACCGCTCGCCTGCTCAACCCGCTCACCGACCTTCCGCCGGTGACCACGCTCATGACACCAGAGCTGCGTCGATCCAGGTGCTCTCGCCTTCCAGACGGGACTTAAGGTGTATGGCGTTGGCCTTGTGGCAAACACCTCCATGGTGTCGATGGCGGTCAGCTTCTGCGATCCATGGTGCTCGCCGTCGCCAAGCCCGGTGACGAGAGTTGGACCGTTGTCGACGGCAAGTACATGAATTCGACTCTGCCCTTCGGGCCGCTTCTATTGTGCCACTCACAGGGGTGTCATGGTGCTGAGCATGGGCTCAGATCAGCAACCCCCACGCCTCCAGGCTACAGATGGTCGCTGACCGGAGCGGGTCATTCTACTTCTTCCAAAACGCACACAACCTCCACCTGGTGGACAACGCGGGGAGCTGATGCTGGTGCACGGGACGCTAAAATTAAATGTGTTTGAAATGTAATCCAAGATTGATCTTGTTCTAAAGGTCTTGGCGCTAGGAGTTCAAATATAAAAAAATTCAGAAACGGAATTTTGGTTTAAGAAGATATAAATCATCTAAATTACAAAAAAAAAAGTGATGTATTTTGAGAAAGAGAGAGTGCGTGCTCGTGTCAGAAAAGAGAGAAAGATTTATATCATGCATATGTCCTCTAGCTAATCATACATATACAACCACATTTGCCCTTATAGCACGAACCTCAAAGAACGCGGATAATGACAGATGTAGTGTGTACCGTTACCGGTAAAAATGTATTTGCGCTTGACAGAGTCTCATGCCTTCTGCGGCGATTCTAGTTCTAGAGAAGTACATATGCATTATATACCGGTAATTATACCACTGTGTATCAAACCCCATGAAGCATATGTACCTTAAATAATCTACATAGTATTCGTAAACATTTTCTTTTTCTTTCTCTTTTTGCGGAAAAATCATAATATTTGTGAGTTATATTCAAGACAAAATCTGACTAGTCGGTGTAGTACGTTACAACCGTGCAACCAACAGGTCTAAGTGTCCAAGCAAGATACTAAACTGAAAGTTGAGAACACATCTAGGGTTTTTCTCTCCCTTCCCTGTCCCTTGATGGCTAGAATAAACTCTCCCCTTCAGGCTTCGTCTGTGAGCCTGCAGATTCGCCTTCCCTCTATTTGCCGCTCCGGCGGCCGGTGGCAGAGAGGGGAATCTCGGTGTCTCCGTTCCGTTTAGTTTAGGGTTTCGGTTAGGGTTTTTTTTGTCCTTGCAGGTGCGGCGCTCGTGCGGATTGCAACGCTTCTTCTTCGAGTTTGTCTTCCGAGTTTTGATCCACCTCAAGTTCGTCTATTTGGACATAGTCGATGTAGCTCCGACGTAGATTCCTGCCGTCTCCTTGGGACAATGAGGTTAGGGTTTCTTGTCATATAGTGAGATTTGTGTCAGGTGTTTCAAATCTATTCAGGGTTCCAACAACGACAGCGGTGGCTCTAGGGCGCTGGTCCTTAGGGGCACGTGCACGAACACTTCCCGGATGTCATTGACAAGGTCAAGCTGGCTCCGGTATGGGAGCAGCGACATCGACGCGTAGGCGGCTCATTCTGACGGCGGTGGTGGACTCAAAATCTCGATGTAATTTTTTTTATTTGAGGTGCTTTGTACTTCTGCTGAACTTTGATAATAAATCTGGATTATTTTCGCAAAAAAAAAAGATGTCCAAGCAAGGCACAGCGAACCCAACATAGATTCTGATTTGTTTCTTCAATGAGGGTGGATTTTATTATAACTTACATACATAAAGTATTAGGCTACAAACACATACATCTGGCCTCTGCATATACTTGGCCATAACTTGGGTCGGGCCGGGCTTCAGGTTGGACCTAAAAAGCCCACAGCTGAAAACGTAGGCCTAGCCTGACCCAACGTTTGGGCCTAGATTTCAGGCTCAAGCCCGGACCATCAGTGGAAAAGCTCATCGAGCCTTGGCCTCGGGCCGGGCCTCTTTCCTAAAACGCGGATATGTCAAACCCAATCCCGGCCCGACCTGGCATTTAATCTAGGCCCAGGCCTGTCCCATGGGCAAAACCGGACCGGGTTGGGTGTTGGGTCAGGCTATTTTAGGCCGGGTTTTCCATGGCCAGTATATCTCTATATAATTACGAGCACATAATTAACACCAATGCACGTGCACGTGCGCGCAAACACACAAACACGCTACAAATAGCAAAGTTATAGAAGATCAAAGTTATGTCTAAGCGAGAAAAAAATAACTCCAGTGCAATTAGCAACGACTATATCCGCATCAACACCACGAGGACAACACGAACGGGTGTTCAACAGCAGCGCCTTTAGAATGAAAAATACGTCGCGCGGTTTGCGTATCAGCTGAGGCCGCCTTTCTCTCCGTTACGGCTGATACCATCTACCTTGGGAGTTCGTGCTTCCATCTGTGAATCGGATCATGGACACTGTCGTGTACAGTCTCCTCCGCCACTGCATCCAGGGCGCCGGCAACAACAGCCTTGCCTGAGCCTCACGCCAACTGTTGGGCCGTGCATGATGCGATTCTGGGCCAAAATGACAAAATTACCCGTTTGTGTGACGTTTAGTACGAAATGGAGTTGAAAAACTATGGAGTTGAAAAAAAAAAGGTTCGGACATGGACATTTTATGCTAAAACTTCTCAAAGACGGTCGTCAGATAGGTTATTTTAGCCGTGATTATGGTTCTGAAGCTAAAATCTCAAAAAGGGTCAGATTGGTTATTTTGGCCGTGATTCTGATTCTGGAGCTGTGCTATATCGGTAGCATCTCCGTTCTACTAGTTGAAAAGACGTACAAATCAAAATGGCTAAAGAAAAGCGCGGCGTACCCAACTTAGGATCTGTAACAGACCACCCAACTAGTCCCATTTCAGGCGCATGGGCATGGCACTGGTACGTCCAGGTGTGCCGCGTACCAACACCTTTTGGAGTCGGTTACCAAAGGGTTGCATCATGGATTGACAGCAACTCAATCATGATCCAGGTGTGCCAAACCTTTTGGAGTCAGTTAGCAAAAGTTGCATCATGGACTGACGGCAACCACTGCAGCTTCCTCGCATAGGATATTGCAACAGGAGAGCTGCGAAAATGAGCAAACAGCAAATCTGCCAATAATATGACCTTCGCTTATCAACAGGTTCATGTCCATCCGATGAGGACTGATACAACAACATCGAGGATCTTCGCGAGATTCTTTACAATTAGAATAGCGTGCCGCCAACCAAAAGAGGCCGGGCCAGTGCCAGCACCCAGCCAATTGCGCTCGAAACCTAGATAATAAGGTTGACGCGGAGTTTGTTCTGTCTCGAACTCTCTTCTGGCTCCAGTGGTAAAACTCGGGTGATTTCGCGCCATCGAGCTCAAGTACGCCGTCAACACGCGGTTCGCCCGTAGCAGATCGAGGCGATGTACAGGTTCTTCGCCCATTTTTCCTGAAAAGTTTCGGTTACCAAGGTTGGGTTCAGTAAAGGCACTAATAATCAACACATGTGACATGTGATTTCATACGCCCTTGTAGTTGGGGGACAAAAATGCATGTGGTACCTTCACGTGGTTACTGGGGAAGGCAGAAGTTCGAAGGGTTTCCTGGGTCTCGTCCAGTGGCTTCCTCTTTGGTATGCTCAAGATAAAAGCAGCTTGGTCAGGTGTGCCTGCCGATGAAGTTATTCTGTAACCACTCTCCCATCGCCGATGGAGTCCTTCACTTGGATACAGAAAATCCAACTCTACAACCTGCAGGTTGCAACACAGATTCAGTTTCATCACTGCTCGGTCATGTGGCAACAACACACTGACCACACCTTATGACCTATATGTAAGAAAATTCAGACTTGGCACAACTCTACATAATTACTCATCAAAACAGTACAGAACCCAGTTCTCCAAGGTTAACTGAAGCCAACCTTGAAGAGCAGCATATGCTTTCACAAGTAGATATTTTACATGCAATGCTCAAATTGCTGGTTTCAGATGTGAACCATCTAAATTTTCAAAAGAGTTTAGCTTGCAGAGATCTACAGAACTGAAAAGCAGACATATGTGAAGTATTGTTTTTCCTCTTTTTTTATAACATATGCAGCCGTCAAATGTATGTTTAAACACATGAGAAATTATATACGTGAGGGACCACCAAATTCATGAAAATTATATTTTCAAATAATTTATCACAAAGAAGTGCAGCATGTGTTTTGACCTGGTCAGAGTAGCCCGCATTCCTTGACATGACAACTCCCCAACGGTTCCCAGCAGTACCCATGGATGTTACATGAAAACCTTCTTTCCACTTTTTATTAATCCACTTATAAGGAAAAGATTCACTGACTTTGTATGACTGCTGTGTGTACGGAGTTCCTGTAATGATATTGAAGATCAGATTACATGTATAAATCACGGAAAAGGGCACAGCAGGCTATACAAAACATCAAGGATCTAGACAGTAGACAGATGCTGATAATTTGTTTAACTTCGTATGTAAATATTAAAAACAGAAAACTAGTAACAATGTTTGCTCAGCGCTAGTTTATCAGAACAGTGACAAAGGACAGACTGATGTATCCTGTACCAACAATGCTGTGGCAACCTCCACACACCAATTCTGATGACCTCTATCATAACCTTGGTGGCTTGGAAGTTCTGCTAAATGTTAGTTTCCAGATAACCGCTCATTTTTAGAAGGGAATGAATGCACATACGACAAAATCAGGTATAAATTTGGTACAGATGATCTAATATAGTAATTTTCCTCACTCTGATCACAAGTTATGTGCTCAAACATTTATGTGATACATCAGTAAAAGCATACTAGTTCGTGTTATACGTATAGCAGTTCTCTGTCAAACTTGCGATCTTCACCAAAGGGAGCAGTTTCAACAAATGAGCAGTTGTCAAGAAAGAACAGGTAATTTACAAACCTTTGGACATCACAACCAATGAGCTTCCATTGGTTGCTCCAGCTATTGCTGTTATATAGAAGTTCTTTTCCCATTGCTCCATAATCCAATCCTATATAAAAAGTCATAAACAATATAGCATCAAGATTCTGGATTATCAAAATTCCAACTAGCAAGGACAGAGACCGTGGCGCACCTTGTGCAGGAAAATTTGTGAAAGCTCATACACTTGAGAACCAAACCCGGTCCCAGCGTCCATTATGAGAGCCCAAAAATTTGCTGAAGAAGCTACGCAACTAATGTACAAGCCATCTTCATTGCCTTTTTCTATATGCTGGTGCAACCTTGAATCAGCTACATTGTAGTGGTATCTGTAAAAAGAACAAATAACCAATACATCAATTTACGAAGGATGATAAATAATTGACCGATAAATATCTCAGGCTCAAGAAAGCGAGAGTAACCAAACAGGAGCTTCACAAGCTTAAATCATAATAAACACGATCCAAGCCCCTTCCATCACTAGAGCTACCATGAATGGTTCAGTTACAAAAATCAATATTCGAATCGCAGCTTTTACAAGGTAAATGACACTTCAAAGTGTGAGTTCACCCTAACAACAATCGCATGTTCAACATGAATCACCACAACACAGTTGACTGCTGACTATGTGTCAGGAAGAGAGAGGGGAGGGTGTACTAGGCTAAGTTTGGCCAATAATGTGTGCAAGAGACAACTTATGTCAGTTTAAATGGCACCTGAATCACTAGAACAGGCCAATTTTTCAAGGGCAAGGAAATGAGAATTCATAGAAGAAATAATGTCTGGGCAAGCAGACATAAGAATGAAGAACTCTGCACTAAATTCATATTTTAAGACAATTACCGCTGCTTCATGGGCCGCCTAGCATTATAAACCGAAATCCATTGAGTTGCTGGGCTCCCCAACCGAACTTTCTTCTTAGGCTGTTCCTCTTCTTCAAGATTTACAACCATTCTTCCACGTTTCTGCCCAACCTACAATACATAAAACAGATGCATGATCAATTTTAATACAAAAAAAAATTAAACGACGGGGCATAGGTACAGACTGGGTACAGCAGAACAAACCTTTAGAGCACCATCAATTCTGATGGGTCTTGAAGCAGGCACTTCAATCAGACTATCAAAGAGAGAAATAAGTTTTGCATAATTTGGCTCTTCATCGAATTTCATATTAGTGACCATCTCAAGAAAATGTTTGAATGGAGGTGGACAGAAGCAACTCAGAACATCCGCAGAGGTAGCCATCTTCTTCTTACAAACAAGAAAGCTCTTGTTGTCTCCCTGCATTAATAAGCAGTTAACATTAAAATGGGTTCAAGAGCAAACAGTAAATTATTAGTCAAACTCTTATGAGCGCATCTAAGGCTACCTGAAAGCCTTGCCAAGGTAATCTTCCTCTTATTAAAAAAATAAGGGTGTACGCTAGTGACTCCAAATCATCCCTTCTACTGCCTGTACGGCCTAAATGAGCATGGACACTAGCATATCTAATTGTTCCCCTGGAAATCATAAAAGGAAATAGGTCAGTTAATAGGTGAATAATTTTTAGTTTTGCACATAAAGAATATAGTATAGAACCAACCTAAAGATGTCTGGCCTCTGGTCGTATTCAACATGCTGACTGGATGATGCTTTTTTCCACTTGGATGCTGCATAATTTAGATATTAACAGAACCACGTGAAAAAGGTTCTAGTGGCGCATAAAAAGTGTCAAACCATCAACATCCTATTATGTAGCGATTCTTATGACTGAAGGCCACAGTTCACTGAAAATATGAAACTGGATATCTACATATAAAGATGAAACTGTCTTAAACAAGAACATACCTAAACCAAGATCAATTAGGAAAAGCTTCTTCTCATCAGGTGATCCAGGTTGACCAAGCAAAAAGTTTTCTGGCTTTACATCTCCATGGACAAAGCTGACAATAATAGGAAGCAGAGGAAGTGTTAATGCCAACAAAGAATAGGAGAATGATGTCCATGGACTCCAGGACCATTGACAGAGACACATGGCTTTAGAAAATTACCCTTTGGAATGAAGCTTCTCAAGGATTGATATGGACTCAACGGCAATGCAAGCAACCATATGAGAAGACATCCTGTTTGGGATATTGGTGCTTTCAGCAAGGTGTAATAAAAACATGCCGACAAGGTGAAAAGATTGGTAAAATACTCACGCCTGTCCCATTGAATTCCAAACATCCCAGAGGCTAGGACCAAGCATATCCATTACCTGAAATTTTGAAATGCAGGCTGAATTGACTATGAAAGATCGTATTAAGAGGCAGTATGTAGTGCATAACTATAGTTGAACTCACGAGAATGTAGTAGTCTCCCTGGCGACCCTTGTAGTGGACTGATGGTATGCCATAACAACCATTGAGAGACCTGTCACAGAAAGTTTAGCATGCCATGCTCCACAGAAAATAACATAAATGTAAAAAGGGCTGATTGTGTATAGTTCTTACTGATAAACCTGCCACTCAAACGGGGGGCCATAACTACATCCTTTGCTTCTCCGATGTTCGAGTTTGAGTGCAACCTACAGCATATTAATCCATATAAGATTCAACTAGATCATGAAGCAGACTCTAGTGTCCAACTGAGGCAGGTGAGAAAAGAAACCTCATATGCATCTGGACCCGTACGAGATGCCCCACCAGTTATTCTTCTGCCAACATAGACCTGGCCAAATCCACCTTTGCCCAACTTCCTATCAGTTATATATTCTGGAGAGCCACCAACTTGAACCTGCAATAATTAGATATAACATTCAGATTTTTAGGAGCTTATATCATGTAAACAGAACTCTACTATGCAAAACTGTATTGGTGGATCAGTAATACTATCACCACGAGAGCAAATAAAACAGCACTACAGAAAATGAGAAACATATTTTTATCTTGAAGCTTTATGTGAAAAGGAAACCAATCCTATATATATGTACTATTCACAGCGAAGTCGTCAAATTAGGGAACTCAGGAAATGTGTGTTACTCTGCTATAATTAGCAATGCCCAGCGGAAGACAAACATGCAGTGTTTTTTGCCAGAGAGAGAGAGAGAGAGAGAGAGAGAGAGAGAGTACGAAAATTGATTGGGTTTGCAGCCAAAACAACAATACTTCTGTATTTATGTTGTTTGAACAGAGGGATGTGAAATTAGTTTCTTCTTTTTAAGTCCATGTGGTCTATATTTCAATATCTTATTAGATGTTTGCTTTCTGCTACAAAACAAAACTACCATAATAAAACCACTCAGTCTTGACTACTCTCATGGAAGTATAAACACGATCTCTGATGCACATGCTTAGCTTTTCGTGTTCATTCTTTAGATGAACAACAATCGATTATTACTTATTACATCATGAGAAATTTTCTAGAAGGACACACTTGTTGCGAAAGGAGAGATAGATAGGTATAAATGATACAACAAAAGAACAATGCATTTCCACATGATGGTACAAATATTACCAAACGAAGTTAACAGCATGAGCAAATAACATGGCAAACATAAAGGAATGGAAAGAAATAATTGCACAACCAGTATAGAAATAGGATAGTCAACGTAAACAAGTGCACAGGAAAGCAGGAGGCCATACCCTCTCAGGCACTGGCGTCGTCGTGGCTTCATCTTCCGCCGCAGCAAGTCTGTCACCACTTGCACCTTCCATTTTGAAGTTGGCGGCCCTGTCAGCTACCTTGTTCAAAGCAAGGTCCTGCTGGGCGGTGACTGCAACTGCCTCTCCAACGATAGCTTCAGGGACGTCCTCGAAAGGCTGGTCAGTCAGATCAATAGCCTCGACCCTCTTTCCTCTAGCCTTTGGAGCTGGCCTTCCCCTTCCTGCGGCAGCTGCTTTCTTGTTGCCTCTGCCAGCCGCAGCACCACCACCACGCCTCCCACCCCTCCCCCGGGGAGCTGGCAACACAGGAGTGGCTACCTGATCTGCAGCCTGGACGTCTTCAAGCCTGCTGGACCTCAGACGAGCTCTCCGAACACCACTTCGCAGCTCTGGCATTATCCGTCCATGCAACCCGGCGTGCCGTTACACCCCTCGGCGCTCCTGGCAATCTCCCCATGCACAAGAAACAAAACACAAACAATGAATACCGGTAAAAAGGAAACGGTGACAGACACACACATGAAAATCTCAGCTCACAACTTGCTCCTTCACCATGTCTATGCAAACCAAACCAAACATGAGCAGCCCAGACGAGACACACAGACAGAAAAAAATCTGGGGAGGAATCAACGCCGGGGGGCCTTGAGGCAGTCCTAAAGAGACGGCCTGCCGTCCTAGCACCGCAGCCCTCTAGCCGGAATCGAATGCCACCGCAGCCACAAAAGGGGAGCCGGGCGGGCATCGCCGTCGCCCGATGCCTCCGCCCCCACAAGGGGATCTCCACCCACGGCGGAGAAAAATCCCGCCTTTGCCGCGGGGCTGCGGCCAATCGGGCCCCAAATCGCGCCCGGACGAGCCGCGGGCCGCCAATCCCACGCGGACCACGCATCGCTCCTAAATCCAACAAACAGCGCGCGCCGTACGCGTCGACCCAACCCCGAGCCTAAGGAAAAAAAAAGCCTGTCGCGAATCGGCCGCCGGAGCACGCATCGGGCACGAGCGACCCCATCGGATCGCTGCCGGGAGCCCGCCGCGCGGCCCGATCGCGAGGAACGCCGCGCGCCGCCGGCGGCGATTGAAAAAACCGGAAAACCGTGCGAAATGGGGGAGGGGGCGACGGGAGGCTTACATCGGGGACGCCGGCGACGGACGGACGGGGGGTCGGCGGATGCGGATGCGGATGCGCCGGCGGCGGCGCCTCGGGGGGCGTGCGGAGGGGAGGGGAGGGGAGGGGAGGGAGGATGGGGCGCGCGACCGGGGGCCAGGAATTGTGGGGGGAGCGCTCCCG